>NC_066548.1:10950358-10977858 GCF_024679095.1 Eriocheir sinensis
CATTTAACGTGTTCACCCACACCTATGTATCAATAGAAAAGGCCGAATAGTTTATTGTGTCTAGAAAATGTCGTGGGTTGATAAAAATAAAAGGCACCTTCAATACAGAAATACAGCATATAACATTGCTTAAGAAATGTTGATGGCAATTACTTGCTAAACTGTACTTATTATGCACAGTATTACAACACCATTACCTCAGATTGTTCTCCTGTGTGAAGTGTACTTTCCGATGGAGTACAATAGTCAGTAAAGGTCACTTATAGACATTACGGCAATTAGGGAAGCAACAGAAACAAACCGAGGAGCGGCACAGGCTTCCTTCACTGGCCGCTTACCTTCTTTTTCTGCTTATAATTGTTCTAAAACCCACACCACGCTTTTTCAGTTGTATTTAATATTAGTGTTTGCTTAGCATAAACATTTAATGACTCCGGGTTTTTCTTTTACATCAAACTGTTTCGCTGATGTGTGGGTAGCCTTCATGATCAAGATATTATTAGATTATAGACTTTTTTTTTCAACAACCTTCTATTTTCCTCGTGGACAGCCACAGAACCCTCTATTCCCTGTAAGAGAAACGTACAAGGAACTGTGATATCACTGGACTTGTCAAATGTCTTTAGTCTTCTATTTTTTAGCGTTTTATATATGGGCAAGAATCGTGATTACTAATAGTGCATCTTGATACACATCGGAAGAAGAGTGAACTGAGAACGTCTGATGCAGAACATTTGGCAATTTATATAAAACATTACCTATAATCTATCAGTATATGAAAGTATTTAGCCTGCGATGTTGTGCTGTTATGTGGCAATCAGCTACGTATTTCAGAGACTGCCTAATTTGGAGATATATTGAACAATGATTCACTTTTTATCAGAGTACTAGTGACGTAGAAAACTTCAAAACTCACGAGCATGGAAAATTAATTCAGATTTTCTTCACGTATGTCGGCCAGAAAAGGGAAATCAAATTGCCAGTGTTTTGCTTCTGTGATGAAGGCTCAAGACACATCTGGAGCCGAATGGGGGAAGTGAGGTAATATTGCGTTCTTGAGATGGAAAGGCTCGATGTGTGTCACTGAGCCATTTCGAGTAGTTACTGGACCCTGAGTAATAGCCTCGTCAAGGGCTCGTGCATGAGTGACACCTGAGACTGGTCACCCCCTGCGGGACGGACGCAGGGAAATGTTCCAAGATTCAAGTCTTCGGTTCTGGAAGAAAAAAATGATTAGAGGCATTGACTGTTTTGCTCACCTAGTAACTTGCAGAATTTTAAGCTGTTTTACTCCGTCTGCATTGCTGTTCGCTTGGGCAACAATGCTAAGATAGCTGGAATGGCTGAATTAGACATAGGTATTTGAATTTTTACAGTACTACCCCTCCGCGGTGCAGTGGGTAACGTCCCCGGCTATGAATCTGCGGGCTGGGATCGAATTCCGGCCTGGGCAGTCGGCGTGCAGCCTACCAGTTGTTCAGCCTTCCTTTCGGGATGGTCAATAAATGGGTCCCTGGGGATCCATGGGGAAGGTAAACTGTTGTAACCCGCATATTAAAATGGCCTTATGGCGAGTTAAGGGTTCTCTCCCACCACAGGCTCAAAGGGCCATTGGGACGGAGATGAGCACCGCTGCCAAGCGCAGCTATAGCGTGTGCTTCCAATTATACATTTACCTATAAATTTTATTTTGGTCCTACTTAAACAGATAAATAGGATTGAGAAGGTACATCCGCGACTCTTTTGGGGTACGTGGGTGGGACAGCCTGACACCTAAACTATATACGTGACTGCAGCACTGACCAAGTATCAAGATACGCTTGGAACTAAGTCTAATAATCTCTTTAACCAGCTTCTGTTTTACTTTCAGGGAGCAGTGAGCTAACGGGCTTTTTTCAGTATATTTTGTTAAGCCCTTCGCCTGTCTCCTTTACAGAAAAAATACAAGAAGTCGATACGCACTAAGGCGTGAGGGAACGCAATTTTAGGGCATTTCTTGTGTTTTCGTAATGAATACTGATAGAGATGATCAGTCACTTTATTAACTTTTTTATTTAATTTCGTTTTCATGAAAAGTTCGAGATTTCTGTAGCTACGTGCCGGGCATTCAAAGGGCCATATTCTTAAGGATTTCGGCGCCCAAGCACGCACATTTGCCAAGGCTTTCGTAGGATTTCTGGGTATTTTTGTGGGTACTTTTGTAACCCTAGTGGTAGTTTAACCCTTCTCTGTACGTGGGATGGGGTATTCGCATTCGGTATTCGTATTTGAATACATTCGAATACAGTATTTGGGTGTATTCGTATTCGTATTCGAATACTTGTCATCTGACATCAAAGTATTCGCATTCGTATTCGAATACTTGGGAAAAGTATTCGTATTCTTCGAATAATATGCCGAATAATCTTAAATCCATCATCAGAAAAAAGTTGTTGTTCCTTCCAAGTTTCAAATCTTCGTTCCTGTTTGTCCGACGTGTATGATACATTGCATTTCAACCAACTTGTGAGGCCTCTCTCGATCACTATATTCTTCCCCTACCGTTCACTCTTCCTTCCCTCATCCTCTAACGGTGCCATGACTAGTATGAGACCCGTATACCATCCCTCCCCTTCCCTCCCTCGTCCCTGCTAGCTAGCTGAATCTACGAGACCGAGACGCGTATTCACCCTGGCCGCTTCTTACCAGTACCAGTTACCAGTATTCTCCCTCAGTCTGTCTCACACTGTCACTCAGTTAAGTTCTCGTTTTTGTTACTAATACACAGTAATCATGTCTAGTCCTCCAGCCAAGCGGAAACGACAGCCGTATACGCAGAAATACACAGAAAAATGGGAAAGTGACCCGTTGTTTAAAAGTTGGCTGACAAGAAACGGCAAGGGGCCTATGTATTTCCACTGTAAATTGTGTAATTCTGACGGAAAGGCGGGTAAATCAGAACTAGAAAAGCAAGCTGCTGGGGCAAAACATAAGAAGATAGTTGAAAGTGCAAAACATATAGTTAGTGTACTTGATATGCCGTGTATGTAGAGAAAAGCTTGCATGCATTGCTTAAACTTATGACAGCTGACATCTACAAAACTTCAGATCTACAGGAATAGCAGCCTTCTAGGTAGGTAACAATGAAGGCTAACTATGTTTGCAAGTAGCTACCCATCATATATATATATATATATATATATATATATATATATATATATATATATATATATATATATATATATATATATATATATATATATATATATATAAGAAGTAAAAGGAAAAATACGACAGGGAAATGCTGTGCAGAATTTTAGGCAAATCAGGGAACTTTTGTCAATTCGATCTGGCAGCCGCAGGGCTGCGGCCCGCAATTGCTTCTTGCCAATGGTAGGGGGTGTTACTCCAGGTTCATTGTTGGATTTATCCTCTATATTGCCCCCCCCAAGGAATCCCTGGATATTAAGTGTATTATAGTGATATAAATATTTTGTCGTGGTTCTTTCAGTATAGCTTAGAAATATACTTGAAAATTTTGGAAAACAAATATGTCTAGGCGTGACAAACATGTACAGAATACTGCCATCAGTTATAATTTCATGACGTCATTTTACTATTGAATAACTTTAGTACCAGATGAGGCTCATTGCCGAGCTACCTACATGAAAAGGTTATTTTCAACGAAAAGTATTCATGAATGCATTCACGAATATTCTCGTGAAGTATTCTTATTTGTATTCGAATTATCAGTATTTCAGAGTGTTCGTATTCGTATATATATGAAGTATTCGTATTCGAATACACAGTTCTTGTATTCACCCCATCCCTGCTCTGTACCATAACCCCCCCCCCAAAAAAAAAAAAATTAGAACTCAATTGATCTCATTTTCTGCCTTAGGAAATGGTTGATAAAAGAAACGGAAGGGTCTGAGAATACCGACCGTATACTTGTGACGGGAGGGATGGCGAGTCTGGGGGCAATTCTTGCATCCCCAAAATGTAATTAGGAAAAAAGGGATGAAAGATATTTTTTTCTTGTAATAATAAAGCATGTGCAATATTACTGCAGCTGTATTTCCGGGATTTGCCAATTGTTCAAACCATAGAGGTAGGATAGAAAATGCCATCACGCAAAAGTGAAGCCTGTCAGGTCGACCAACAGCCATGTTGGCATTGGTAGAAAGCATGTGACCTCACCCTGACCTGACTGTGCCACCTGAATTGACTCCGCCTTGTGCTGTCCGCGCCCTGTCCTCACAACAGTCTTTATTGATCGTGCCAGGTTCTTGATAGATAGATCTGTTTACTTGTGTGGAAATTTAGTATAAGAATGCCAGCACATGTTGCGTGGAGGAAAAAAATGAATGTCAAATTAGCAATACAGCTACTTAGGGACTCCGTGAATCAGTGGCGAATAATTTGAAGTCCTGCCTCGAGGAACAAATAAGAGAATTTAAGGATTGTGAAACTGATATCTAATAAAACTTTTTATATATTGATGCGCTTCGGTGGTGAAGCGGTTAGCGTGCTTAGCTACGAAACCGTGGGCACGGATCTAAACCCCGGACCGGCCAGCCGGCGCGGAGTTTACGAACCGCTTCCTCCTCTCCTTCAGGCTGGTCGATTAACAGGTACTGTGGGGAAGTAAACTGTGGTAACCCGGATGTCACACCTGCCCTGCGTCTCGGAGAAAACGGTTCTTACCCACCACAGGCTCAAGGGTCAATGCGACGGAGATGAGCACCGCGGACACGCGCAGCGTTAGTGTATGCCCCCAACTTTATATATACCTTTATATACTGAATTCCAGAAACCAGGAACTTGCATGCAAATGGCTGCAAGTACTTACCTTCAAGAGAAGAATAAAGAAAAAGCAAAAGATTTCGTAATTAGTAAAGCAGAAATATATATTTACATAAGATCAGTAAAGCTCTCTGATGGTGTAGACATCAAATCGCAAAACTGACTTTCTTGGATTTTTCATTTGTAAAAGGAATTTGCAATTCTCAGTGTGTGGGGCTCCTCTCACACAGCCCTCTAGGACAGGGTGTAGTCGAATGCTCTTCGTCTCAGCAACTCTCCTTCTTTTACTGTCAGTCTTCTACCTGTCAGCCGCAGTATTGCCTCTCTATCTGCTGTCGATATTTTCATGCTTCTGAACTTGCTAACTCCATGCCTCTACCTCTCCCGCGGCCCCGCTGCACACGACTTTCTACTCTCTCATTCCTATACTATCCAACTCCCTTATGCAAGAGTTCACCAGCACCTTCATTATTTCATCCTTTTCGCTGGTAAACTCTGAAACAGGCTTTCTTAGTCTGTAATACTTCCTACCTACGACTTGAAGCCTTTCAAGAGGGAAGTATCAAGACCAACCGAAATTGACCTCTCTTTTGGGGGCTCATTCTTTACTTTTTTACTGGGATAGAGCTTCGTGGGTTTCTATTTTTCTATTTATTAGGCCCTTTAGCTGTTTCCACGATGTATAGAAAAAAAATCCATGAAAATTTAATTGCATCTCCGGGTCCTTACATCGAAGTTTCTGATGACATGTAAATTAAATCAAGACATATGAGACGCATGGGAGGATGTAATAACACAAATGTTTTCTGCTGCCTACAAAAAGTAGTTGGTTCATAATGATATGATGGACATTATGAGGAGCAACTGCTTACCACTAGAGCAAATATAGCAATATTTACACTACCTATGTAGTAATATGGCGTTGTCGATACTTGTGCATAAGGACAAAGATCCGGATCTTCAAGTCCCTTGTGCTCCTTGTCTTACTCTATGACTGAGACATGGACACTAAATGGGGACTTGGAGAGGCGGATTGATGCCTTCGGTAGTAAATGTTTACGCATAATCATGGGATATCGCTGGAATGACTTTGTGTACTCCCTGAGACTGATTCGACATATATTACCTGCATAGTCCGTCGACGCCAACTCCGGCTATACGGGCACGTGGCACGTTACCCAGAAGCTGATCCTGCTCATCGGGTTGTCTCTGTCAGAGACAGTCCTGAGTGGAGGAGGCCAAGGGGACGCCCACGAAGTTCGTGGATTGAGCAAGTCCATAGATCCTGCCAGGAGGTGCTTAGGATGGGAAGTGGGCCTGCATGGAGACTCGCCCGGAGGGACCCCTGGACTTGGCGTCGTAGTGTGGGCGAGGCGACGCACCCCTGGGCCCCATTGACTGACTGACTGATATGTAGTAACTGTGGTGATAACAAAGTGCTCAGCTTTCTGTAGAAACTGTAAACATTTCTGCTTTGAAGAGTAAATTTGCAGATGATACAATTAAAGTAAATACACATAATGAAGAGGAAAACGATTACGTCTATATCCCCCCTGCATTCCATCTCTCAGAGTGCTCCGACAAAATTCTTCCACATATTGTTGACTCCATCGTGCAGAACCGAACTTCTGCATTGCAAGGCTTGTGTTGGTGCTTCAACTTTGCCAGACTCCAGTGACACCCTGGTCCACTCTCTTATAAACCTCACAAGCAAAGGAAGATTAAAATATCCTACGGATGATGTAATGATAAATGTCATTTGTGCAAAAATTTCAGAGAAACTTTGTCCGGCACAAAGATACTACATTTCACACTGAGGAGAGTGGATTTCCTCAAAGTGGTGAGCGCTGTGTAACTGACTTACAAACGTAAAAACATATTTCCCATTCTTACTGGACTTAAGCATGACACAGAGCCCCAGGTAAATAATTTGCATCTTTTAAGGCAGTTGCCAAAAGATATTTGCAAGTAAGGTGTCACCATGCAGGACACAGATCACCGCCATGTTGCATGATAAAGTCATCAAATACACAAAACTAAGTAGCTCACTGGTCATTAGCATTCTCTCTCTCTCTCTCTCTCTCTCTCTCTCTCTCTCTCTCTCTCTCTCTCTCTCTCTTCTTCTTCTTCTTTCTTCCTGTAAGTATTAGTTATTAAAGTATAGAATAAATATTTGAATGATCCATTTATGGGGAGGCGGTGACTGAGTGTTCAGAGTGCTAGCGCGGGGTTCAAGAAGACGCAGGTTTACATCCCACACGGCGCGACAAAAAATGCTGGCGATTTTTCAGTCATCGCCCAGTGGCCTCAGACTACCCACATGCTGCCCTGAAGACCATCTATGAACCCGGATTCTTTCGAAAAGAGGATCAAAGATGAGCTCCGGGGTGCAGTATGAGTCTAGCAAGATGGTGCCTCAATAAACACTTGCCTGGGCCACAATGGGCTGGGGCCATCACCAGGCCCCACGAAGACAGCCTGCTGGCGTCACAGGCCAAACGTTAATAAAAGGGACTTAAATAGTCTCCATGGATAATTCCAATATTTATTCAATACGTACATTAAAACAAACGAATGTAGGAGGAAGAGGATAAGGAGGATGCCAGCTAATTATCAGATACTATTTTCTTTATAGTATCATTCCACATTTACTACTAACACCACCACCACCGCACCGCCAAACCCACCGTATTAATGCCATCACAATCGCTGAAGGAGTTTCATCATTACTACAGCACCACAACTACCGTCACTGCATCTACTACTGATACATTTTTTACCACCCTACAACTACTATTATCATCACTATTTACTACAAAAATATTTCTTGTCGCACAAAAACCACCATCGCTGCAACTACTGCTAATATTTTTTTCTACCGCATTACTACTACTATCACAACTACTACTGCTACTACTACTACTATTACTACCACTACTACTGCTACTTCTACTTCTACTTCTACTACTACCACTACGGCGCAACCACCACGACCTACTACTACTACTACTACTACTACTACTACTACTGCTGCTGCTGCTGCTGCTAATACTGTCATACATTTACTGCCATACCACAACTACCAAAACCACTAAGATACCCAGAAACTTTTTACCAATCGCTCATCTTTCTGCCACGACTAAAAACAGGAAGAATTAGAGAAAGAGCGAGAGAGAGGGAAGGAATTAAGAACAAACGCGCCTGTGACATGAACTTCAGCCGTCACGGTAAACGAGAGGTGCTTACAATATGCAGTTCCGGACATTCGTTAAATGCTGAAGAAATTAATACAGGAATAAACCAAGGAATGTAAAGAGTAAGAACTAACGAATGAGATTGACTGAAAACAGAATTCTAGTATGACAAGACAAAAGAAAGGAGGGAAAGAGGAATGTAAAAGGAACATAAGAACGTAAGGAGTCGGCAAGAGGCCAGTTGGCATATAGAAGGCATCTCCCGTGAGCCTAACCCCAACTTGCCTCACTATCCATAAATTTATCCAATCTCATCTTGAATGTATCTATGGTATTGGCACCCACAACATGACTGCCAAGCCTGTTCCATTCATCCACCACTCTGTTGGTCATCCAATTCTTGCCTATGTCTTTGTTGAATCTGAATTTATCTAACTTAAAACCATACCTAACTCTTTTACAACTAAAACTCTATTGACATCCCCTTTATTAAAGTCCTTCATCCATTTACAGACTTCGATCAGGTCTCCTCGCAATCTTCGCCTTTCTAAAGAGTGTAGATTTAAATGATTCAGTTTGTCCTCATAAGGCAAGTTTCTTACCCCTTGAATATTTTTTGTCATCCTTCTCTGTACAGATTCTAACATCTTGATATCCATTCTTTAGTAGGGTGTTGACATAAGCGAGATGTCTAACTATAAAAAAATAGTGCTAAGTAAAGTTTGAGGATGACTTCAGCGCTTTATTGCTTATGCTCCTTGAGATGAAAAGGGGAAAAGGAAGAAAAGTAGGAGGAGGATGGGAGGCAGGAAAAACGACGAAGAGGATTGGAAAAGGAGGAAAAAGTACAAAAAAGTGAGGCTGTAGGAAGAAAGAGAAGGGAAGTGGAAAAAGAGAAAAGTAGGAAACGGAATATGAAGACAAATTGGAGGAGAGGAAAGAAGGAAAGGGGAAGGACGGATAAATGGAAAAGAAGAAAAAAATATGCAGAAGGAAGAGGAGGAAACTGGAAAATGGGAGGAAAACTAAATGAATGAGAAGTGAAAGAAGAAGGAAAAGGAAGAAAAAATAAAGCAGAAAAGGAACAGAAGGAAAGGTAACAGGAGGAGCAGGAGACAGAAAAAAAAACGAATAGAAAAATGAAGAAAAGAAGAGAAAGAGGAAGAGGAAGAAAAGATGGCAGGACGAGGAGAGAAAAGCAAAATGAAAAAGGAGGAGGAGGAGGAGAAGACGGAGGAGGAGGAGGAGAATGAAGACGAGGCAGACAGACAAAATAAAGAAAAGAGAAGTGAAAAAATACATATATACATACATACATACATACATACATACATACATTCATACATATATACATACATACATACATACATACATACATACATTCATACATATATACATACATACATAGAGAAGCGATCAGAATTTCCTTTTTAAAGACGATGACAATTATTTTCTTTTATGTGAACTCTACCACATTACACCACACTTTCACACTCTGCCACTTCCACACACTCCCACACTCTGCCACACTTCCACTCTCTACCGCTACCACTTCCACACACTCCCATCACTCTACCACACACTGCCACACTACCACACTCCTTCATTCTGTTACTCTACGCGACTCCTACACTCTGCTACTCTTTTATTTATTTATTTTTTTTTTTTACAGCAGAGGAGACTGCAAGGGCGTAAAAAAGAAAGAAAACAATGATAAAAAACAACTCTACTCGACTCCTACACTCTCCCGCACTCCAATACTCTACCCCTCCCACACACTCCCACACACCCACACTGTATTTCAAGAGGTATTTTTTTAGCGGGTACCGGAGGGCGAGGCTCCCCGCTAGCGGCGCGTATTGACATCCTCGCGCCCACGCTCCTCGGAGAGACGACAAAATGGTGAGCGGGGGACGGACTCCACGGCTCCAGGGGGTACTGTTGAAAGGGTATGCCTACTCGTGTCTGTTTGTATATAGTGATGTGGAACTTGTAATGACGTGATGCTTGTAGTGATGTGGTGTTTGTAATGGTGTGCCTGCTCGTGTTTGTAGTGATGTGGTGCTTGTATTGACGTATCTGCTTGTGTCTGTTTGTAGGTCTTCTATTTTTCTCTATTTTGGGGGGATAGGGAGCGATTACGAAATTGATGAGTAACTTGAACGAATCTTACTTAACATCGCTATCATCACTATATCTGCTGTTAGTGAAGCAATAATGCCGGTAATCAGCGTAACTCCAACAAAAGTATCATGATAAACAACCAAAGACTGAGCTCCATCATTGCCGCGGATGTTTCGTGCCCGTCAGGACTTGGAACACTTGAACAATTTTTCGGAGCTCACTGAAAGGTATATTGATGTTGGAAACAAAGTCAGCCGCCCGTGAAGAAGAGATTCCCAAACATTAGATCAACATCAATACCATATGTATAAAATTGGCAGAAGTCTAATGAAAAAAATGAATGTATGCGAATGAGAGGCAAGATAATCGATATAAGTAATAATTAATGCTTGCATGATTTTTTTCACAATTTTGTTGTAGTTACATCACCCATGTGTTTTTTTTATTTATTTATATATATATTTTATTTTTTTCTCAGACCCAGACAAGTGTGAACACTACATGAAGATCCCTACGTGACAAAAAATCTGTTCTTTGATCAAGTGATTGTTAGGAGATGAACTATCAGTGTTATCGGTGATGTGTTTCCACAACAGCGCATTTAAGTGTCAATTAGGTAATGAATATTTATCCACACGCTTTTAAACCAGAGGAAATATTCTTGTTGTATAAATGATATATATATATATATATATATATATATATATCCAAATATATATATATATATATATATATATATATATATATATATATATATATATATATTATTTTTTTTTAGGTGCTGCCTGTAGCGGCTGCAGGCTCTCTTGAGGGGCCTCTAATACGGCCCCAGCCCGTTAGTGGCGCAGACAAATTTTATTTATATTGGCTGTCATGATATATGACTCTTGCTTGGCCCAGGCTGCCCCCCGGTGCTCCACTTGAACGAAGTCGATGAACTTTGAGTTGATTGAAGATCTAGGCAGCATGTGGGTAATCTTCTGCTATTTGGCGATGGCTTGAAAAACCAGCGTGTTTCGGTGGGACTCGAAACGCATCAGCTTGAAAAAGTACCACACTACTCTCCTGGAGGAGCAATGCTCTGAAGCAACATATGTTACAGGGAATGTGTGAAACTAGGGATTACACGTAAACCCTAAAAAAATCAGGGATTTCATGTAATCGCTGTGACCATCAGGAAATACATGAAATCTCTATATTTTCCAGGGATTTCGTGAAATCACTGGTTTATAAGGTGTCTTGATACACACATTCCCTGTTTGGATGTTAGTGAATGTGTGTAATGGTTGTTGACGAGTTCTAAGCGATATCACTGTTTATTTGTAAGGACCAACAGCCGGGTATGAGTGTCATGGTTGTTAAGGACCAAACTGTAATCTCCATTATTGTTTTTCTCCACCAAGATCCTGTCTCTAATGGCAGTGCTAACAACTGCCGGTCGAGTTTGTACTCTGACCAAGTGTCTCGACGAATGGTGCAGATAACAACTGACATTTGAATCTCTAGTGTGATACCTCACTCCTCTCTACAGTGTGATACCTCACTCCTTCTATGAAAACATAGTGGTTGTGTCGTTACAATTATGACTGAACCTGTCGAGAATTTTAAAACCGAACTTTGCAAAAAAATACGAAGAATGCAAAATGTGTTGATACCCGAAGAACAGTATTTCAAAATTATTCTAGGAGCCAAAACAACGGCTGAAAGTATTACATCTAAGAGTTGCCGTTTTTTCTTTTTTTTTTTTCGTTTTTTCCTACAGAAAGGGAAACAGCTCAAGGGCACAAAAACAAAGTAGCAACAAAAAAAGCCCGCCAAGCGCTGCTCCAACAACAGAAAACAGAACAAGAGGCGAAAGAGAGGTCAATTACCGGAGAAGAGGTGTCTTGACACTCCTTTCTTGAAAGAGATCAAGTTGTAGGCAGGAAGAAATAGAGACAAAGGAGAGCTGTTCCAGAGTTTATCAGTAGAAGGGATAAAAGAATGAAGATGCTGGTTAACTCTTGCATAAGGGATATGGACAGTGGTTAGCGTGCTGGGCTCACATTCACAACGCCATGGACAACGTCGGTTCGAATCCCCACGCTACCACCTGGGATTTTTCAGTCACCGCCGAGTGGCCAAGACTACCCACATGCTGTCCAGAAGACCACCCATTAACCTGGACTCTAGAAGAAACCGTCCTGTGAATCAAAAATGGGTTCCGGGTTGCAGCATGAGCCAATCATAACTGGCGCCACTATAAAAAAATTGCCTGCGCCACGACGGGCTTGGGCCGACCATCTGGCCCCTGAAGAAAGCCTACCGGCGCTATAGACGGGGATGTAAAAATAAAAAAAGTATAGGGGTGAGCAAGAGTAGAAAGTCGAGTCCAGCCGTGCCGCGGTAGGGGGAGGCATGCAGTTAGCAAGTTCAGAAGAGCAGTCAGCATGAAAATATCGGTAGAAGATAGAAAGACATGCAACATTGCGGCGAGATTTAAGAGGCAGGAGACTCTCAGTAGGAGTAGGGGAGTTGATGAGACGAAGTGCCTTAGATTCCATCTTGTTCAAGTGAGCTTTGTGTGTGGGCCCCCCCACACACACACACACATATGAGATGAATACTTCATACGAGGGCGGATAAGGCCCTTTTATATGGACAGCATCTGTGTGGGGGAGAAGAACAAGCAGAGACGATACAGAACGCCCAACCTCGAGGAAGCTGATTAAGGAAGGGAGATGTGAAGTTTCCAATTAAGATTTTGAGTTAAGGATTGACCGAGGATGTTTGGTGTAGAATAAGGTGACAGCTGAGTGTTGTCAAAGAACAGGAGAGAGGTGTTTGGAAGATTGTGTCCAGTGGATAGGAGAAATTGAGTTTTTGAGGCGTTGAAGGACACCAGGTTCTTTCTACCCCAATCAGAAATGATAGCAAAGTCTGAGGTTAATTGTTTTGCAGCCTCCAGTCTGGAGTCTTGTAGTTCCTGTTGGGAGGGTCTTCTGTTGAAAGAAGTTGAATAATGCGGAGTAGAGTCATCAGCGTACGAGTGGAAATTCGTACGGCGTGACTGTTACTTACTTAACAAGTATGAGGTTCTACAATGAGGTGATATTGAAAAGATTACTAAGTAGAGACGCATACCAGAAGATGATATTTCAACATATTCTACCATTTAAATGAAAGTGCATTATTAACATAATATGCAATAAACCTTATGAAGAATTTTACATGATATATTTTTTTTTAATATCTTGGAGTTTGCCTTCAGATATGTTTTACTATTTAGATGTCAGTGCATTATTGACATACCATGCAAACTGCTCTATGTGTATTGTATTTTATATTAAACTATTTGTTAGGGATTTCCCGTAATAACTGGAGTTAAAAACCAGTGATTTCACGAAATCCCTAGAAAATATAGAGAGTTTATGTATTTCCTGACAGTCACAGCGATTACATGCAATCCCTGATTCTTTAGGGTTTACGTGTAATCCCACGTTTCACAGCTGTAACATAACATTGAATCCTGGAGGAGAAACACTCTTGGGAACACAACATCTCAACGGGCACAAGAGTACGCCAAGACGGACGTATAGTTCAATATTGAAAGGAAAACTCAAAGGCAGAACCTTCCTGAAGGAGCAACACATTAGACCTAACTTATTGACGGACACAAATCATTCAGAGAAGCAAGGCTGGGACGGATGCAACACCACGACAGGCAACCTATCCAAAAGGAGCAACACCTTAGAGGACGTAGCACAGGAATCAGTATATATATATATATATATATATATATATATATATATATATATATATATATATATATATATATATATATATATATATATATATATATATATATATATATATATATATATATATATATATATATATATATATATATATATATATATATATATATATATATATATATATATATATATATATATATATATATTTGTTTATAGAAGGACGCCATCACCCTCGTCGTAGTAACAGTTTGACGGTCGCAAGAACTGAACGGATACAACACCTTTATGAAGGCAACTCCTCAACACATGCTACATCTAGACAAGAATAACACACCTAAAGAAGCAACACATTTGCAACAATCTCGTCATCGCAGCGACTTTCTTCAGCCGTATTTCATTCTCCTTTCCTTAGGACCGAAATCTGTATTCAGAGACATAATATCGGTCACTAACGGACATATATTTTTCACCTCGCATAATTTTCTTGCCATTCAACCGTATGAAAGTATAATGACACGTCCAGAACTTACAACCTCCTCCAATGTGATGCAAACCAAATCAATGTAATCGAAGCCACTCAAGCCCTCTGCTCACCCATGTCATGTATAATGTACCCGGAGCCACCGTTTGCCAGGGACACCATTACAGTTAATCTCAGCGACCCAAAACGCCTCGTCCACCACTCAAAAGGTGACCTGGGCATTTTTTAGAAAGACTTCCTGAACGACTGTGTCACGGGAGAAAAGAGCGGTGGCGCTGACCCTTTGCCTGCACCACCGAGGGTTCCGGGGCGAGGGGTGGGGACGGAGGTTAAGGAATCGAAGGGTGGAGGAGAATGCATCTGAGAAGACGAGGGGCGAAAAGAAGGGTGGAGAAATGTGGATGTGGAATTTGAAAGGGAGTTCGCTGCACAGAGAGGGAAGGGAAGGTGAGAGCTGGGTGGAAGGGGTACGGGAGGCACGGGAACGCTTCCATTTCGGTCTTTGGGAGAGTGAGAGCGGAGAGGGAGGAAAGGGGTGAGTGTGACGGAGATTAAGAAAGGTGGGAGAGATGTGGAGAGCAGGGAAGGTGTGTGTGTGTGTGTGTGTGTGTGTGTGTGTGTGTGTGTGTGTGTAATTCCAGCACTGACGATCACTTGGACTCCTTTCCAGCCCAGGTACTCACGACGTGACGTGAGCGTTCATTTTGTTGATCTCTGTCTACCCAGGGACCACACACACCACACCATCCCCCCCCTGATCAAGGGGGGGACAGTAACTCAACGGAAAGAAAGAGAACGGCCTGGGCAGGGGCTCAGCGCGCCGCTGTTGGCCGTGAAGCCTTTGCAGCGCGACGTTCTAACTGATTGAGCTACCAGAGCGGTGTGTGTGTGTGTGTGTGTGTGTGTGTGTGTGTGTGTGTGTGTGTGTGTGTGTGTGTAACGAGGAGTATGGGAAAGGAGGAGGAGGAGGAGGAGGAGGAGGAGGAGGAGCACGAGAAGGAGCAGGAAGAAGTGGAGGAAGAGGAGGAAGAAAAGGAGAAAACGTCGACGAGAACTACTACAATAACGAAACACAACAACAACAACACCCAAGACGATGATGACAAAGCGTTGCACAAGGAGAGAACAACATGAACGCCACAGAAGAGGCAAAGAGCAGAACAACGAGGCGGAGGAGGTGCGGAGCGGGGACAGACCGAGGCGGGGGCAGACAGGGGGCGCTGAAACCACCTGGGCGAGGGTCACCTGAGCATGGGTGTCAAACTTACGGGCGCCGGTGAAAAGAGGGCCCCGCATATATCCTGTTTATGATCGTCGCTGTCGATTTGCCCGCCGTTAAGCAGAAGGAGAACTTGAGTAATATCGTTGCTACATAATGGCGGTGGCGTCGTTCCTCTTGATGTGCCCCGGGCTCAGGTTTATTACCTTCGATTACCGCTTTACAAACTCCCCGGCTCGAGTGATGGATTGACGGGCTTCCACTCCCCTCCCCTCCTCCCCTCTTCCTCATACCTCCTCCCCTCCTACTTCCACTTCTACTCCTTCTCCTGCTACCCTCTAACTGGTTCTTCTACTCTAACTGGTTCTTCTACTCCTAACCCTTCCCCACTAGCGCTCCTCTTCTTCTTTCTCCTCCTCCTCCTTACATCCCCTCCTCTTTCCCCTTCTACTTCCAGTTTTACTCCTTCTCCTGCTACCCTCTAACTGGTTCTACTCTAACTGGTTCTTCTACTCGTAACCCTTCCTCACTAGCGCTCCTCTTCTTCCTCCTCCTCCTCCTCCTTACATCTCCCCCTCCTCTTTCCCCTTCTACTTCCAGTTTTACACCTTCTCCTTCTGCTACCATCTATCTGGTTCATCTACTTCGAAACCCTTCACCAGCAGCAGTTCTCCTCCTACTCCTCCTTCTTATATCTCCCCTTTCCTCTTCTTCTATTCTCACCACTTCATCTCCTGCTACTTTTTCTTCTATGTCTTCCAAACCCATCCTCCCCAGCACTCCTCTTCTTCTTCCTCCTCCTGCTCCTCCTTCTTCTAGTCCCCCGTCCTCACAGCCACCTGACCCTGGGTTTGTAAGTGTCTCCACGCATTCCGGCCGTGAGTGAGGCAAATGGCAGAAGTTTACTGCCGTGACTCCTTTCGATTCGAAGGTAAAATACTGTTCACATGGGTCCAGTGATAGATTGAAGTCTCCAATCTCCCTCCCCCCCTTTCCTCTCCCTCCCTCTTCCAGTTCCCCTTACTAGCTCTCCTACTTCTTCTTTTAGTTCTCTTTCTCCTGTCTCAGCTCCCCAATTATTTGTTGGGAGGCAGTGGCTGAGTGGTTAGCTTGCCGGCGCCGCGTCCAGGAAGACACGGGTTCGAGTCCTACCCACTGCCACAGCTGGGAGTTTTGTCACCGCCGAGTGGCCTATGACTACCCACATGGTGTCCTGAAGACCACCTATCAACCCGGACCTTAGCTTCTCTCTCTAACAGAGAGGCTCAGAGATGAGCTCCAGGGGCAGCATGAGTCAAGCAGGATGACGCCACTTTAAACACTATAAACGGACTGGGGTCGAAACGGTAAAAAAAAGGGTACTTCTGCTTCTACTACTCCTAAAATAATCCTCACCTGCATTTTTCTTCCTTTTTTTCCATCCTCCTTGTTCCCCTTCCCTTCCCCACGTTCTCCTGTCCTCCTACTGGCTCTTCCCGATGCCTTCGTTCCTCACGCCGCCCTCCGCTTCTAGTTCCTCTCGTTCCCATTCTTTTGACCTCCTATTCTCGTCCCCATCACCCTTTCATTCTCCATTCTTCGTCCTCCTCCCCTCGTCGACGGCCTCCTCTTCCTCTTTGCCTACCTACCCTCCTCCTGTCTCCCTCCTCCTCCTCCTCCTCCTCCTCTCATCTTTCTCACCCTCTCACCCCTCACGTCACCCCCCTCGTCCTCTTCGCCCTTTCTTTCTCCACTCCTCGCT
This sequence comes from Eriocheir sinensis, assembly GCF_024679095.1. Classification (NCBI taxonomy): domain Eukaryota; kingdom Metazoa; phylum Arthropoda; class Malacostraca; order Decapoda; family Varunidae; genus Eriocheir; species Eriocheir sinensis. The sequence goes on from NC_066548.1 coordinate 10,967,640, forward strand.
CTCCTCCCTTCGTCGATGGCCTCCTCTCATTGCCTACCTACCCTCCTCCTGTAATCCTCCTCCTCCTCCTCTTCCTCCTCCTTCTCCTCTTCTCACCGTTCTCACCCTCCTCTCACCCCCACGTCATTCCCCTCGTCCCCCTCGCACTTTCATTCTTCACTCTTCGTTCTCCTCTCCTCGACACGAACAAGTCAGCGGGACCCGACAATTTGTCCACTCAGTTATTAAAAGAACTTAAACAGCAAATACTTCAGCCACTCACTAACATATTTAACTGGTCAATACAACTAAGCAAGGTCACAGGAGACTAGAAGATGGCGAACGTCACACCGATCTTCAAAAAAAAAAAGGAGACAAAAGCGTTGCATTAAACTATATGCCCGTAAGTTTGACATCAGTGACAGAAAAAAAATACTCGAAAAGATTATTTGAGATAAACTTGTCAAGTTTCTAGAATACAATAATATAATTTCCGCAACCAGCACGATTTCAGAAACAAGCGTTCCTGCTCAACCTATTGGACTTTTTCAAGGTATATATAAAAATTGGGATGATCACATCCCCAGTGATGTTATATACCTGGACTTCCAGAAAGCCTTCGACAAGGTGCAATCTGCTGAAATTGGAATCAATCCGATAGCGTGGATAAGAGATTGGCTTACCGACAGAAAACAACGAGTGCTACTCAACGGACAAGCTTCCGAGTGGCTTCCAGTCACTAGTGGAGTACGTCAAGGGTCAGTGCTGGAACCCATTCTCTTTATCATATATATCAACGATTTAGAAACACGACTGAAATCCTCCCAATCGAAATTTGCTGATGACAACAAATTGGGTAGAGGGGTCCTCACAAAGACCGACTGTGAAATCATTCAAAAGGACCTCAATCAAATCATCGAATGGTCTGAATATTGGCAAATGTCCTTTAATGTTGACAAATGCAAAGTCATGCACATAGGGTCAAGAAATGGTAATCATACATATATCATGCATGGGAAGCCTCTGCAGGCGGTGCAGGAGGAATCGGATATTGGGGGTCACCATCAGCAGTGACCTAAAACACGCGAAACACTGTAAAAAAGCATATAGCAAAGCCAACACTATGCTCGGGTTCATAGCGAAAAACTTCGAGTATAAAACGCCGGACGTAATGTTATCCTGGTATAATTCCACGGTAAGATCGCATCTCGACTATATAGTACAGTTCTGGTCTCCTAAATACAGAAAGGATATTGAATTACTGGAAAGGGTTCAACGACGCCCCACGAAAATGATTTCAACCTCAAGGGCTCAACCGTACGAGGAACAACTAAAGCGACTCAGTCTCTTTACACTGGAGAAAAGACGCCTGCGAGTGGATATGATTCAAGTCTTTAAGTTACCTGAAAAGTTCAAAAACGTCGATCAATCCAAGTTTTTTGACCTGAAAACCAACTAAAGGAAAATAAATAACGGTTACCCATTCAAGCGAGTCGATGTAATAGAGACATTTGCAACAGTTTCTTCTCAAACCGAGCCGTCCGCCACTGGAACAATCTTCCCTTTGAAGTAGTAAATGTAAATACCATCAACTCCTTCAAAAGTCGAATCGACCGTCATTTCGTTGAGTCGGGAGCGCTTTCATCTGCTCTGCTGGCACCAAGTGGCTGTCGAGCAGATAAAATCACCAGAGTGGGTACCTCGTAATGAGGCAATAGGCTCCCTGTTGTATACATTTCCATGTTTCCATGTTTCCTCCTCCTCCCTCTTTGCCTGCCTACCCTCCTTCTGTCTTCCTCTTCCTCCTCCTTGTCGTCGTTCTCACCCTCCTCTTACCCCTCACGTCACCCCCCCTCGTCATTCCCTCTTCCGTGCGTGGCGTGACTCGTCCGTCTTAATGCTCCTGTGATGGATGGGACAAGTTTCTTCGGCTCCGCATCAGAACGCTATAAGATATTTTAATGGAACTGCTGCTGAATAGTGCGCTTTATTTACGAGACAGTTCTCTTTTTTGTTTTCATTCTACATATTTATTTAGTGATTCCTTCCATGTACTACCTCTCGAGTTTTATTTTAGAGTTACAGTAGGGATAGTGTTTCCATCACCATAAACCCGCCCATGCACTCTTATTATTAAAGAATATACGGCCAATTTGTGAGTTTATTTAACGGTCTCCTCCGGCAAGAATATAACCAAAACAGGACGCTTTTGTATGTAACTTGTTAACTTATTAGCTTGGTGCCCCGTCCGTCCGAAGGCGAAGAAAACGGAGGTATAATATTTTGTTTTTCATGGACCAAGATTCCGGAAACTCGACCATTTTGCGAGAGAGAGAGAGAGAGAGAGAGAGAGAGAGAGAGAGAGAGAGAGAGAGAGAGAGAGAGAGAAAGGAACGGTGGTGAAAGTGTGGCAGCGAGGGGATTACTTGGTGGCCGTAAAGGGGAGGATTGTGGTACGTTCTTCTCTCCTCCTCCTCCTCCTCCTCCTCCTCCTCCTCCTCCTCCTCCTTCTCCTCCTGATCTTTCTGTTATCTTCCCCTTCTTCTCCTATTCATCCTCTTCCTCCACCTCCTGTTCCTTCTCTCCTTTTCCTCCTTTTTCTCTTTCTTCTTCCTCTTCTCTAATTCCTCCTTCTGTTGCACATTTTCTTATTTTTGGAACTTTTCTTTTTCTTCCTTTTTATTTCCCTCTTTTTTCTCTACTTCTTCTTCTTCTTCTTCTTCTTCTTCTTCTACTTGTTCTTCTACTTTTGCTTCTTCTTATTCCCCCTCTTCTTCATTTCTTATATCTTTCTTCTACGGGTCCGCCTCCTCCTCCTCCTCCTCCTCCTCCTCCTCCTCCTCCTCCTCCTCCTCCCCCCCTCCTCCTCCTCCTCCTCCTCCTCCTCGATTTCTTCAACTACATCTTTAATGTATACGATGAAAGTCAATCAGTACACATTATATATTTAGACTTTTAGAAAGCATTTGACAAGGTCCCTCACAACCGACTCCTTAGTAAATTGCATGCTCACGGCATAAGTGGTAATATTCATAAGTGGCTCAAAGACTGTCTTACCGAAGAAGAAGAAGAAGAAGAAGAAGAAGAAGAAGAAGAAGAGAAAAAAGAGGGGAATAAAAAATAGGATCAGCAAGCCTCTCTTGAACATATTCTCAAAGTCGCTAAACACAGGAAATTTACCACTAGAATTAAAACTTCTAACGTAACTCCTATCTTTAAAAAAGCGACAAGTCACAACCAGGTAATTATCGACCGATCAGTGTAACGTCAATCGTGTGCAAAATTTTGGAGACGATCATTCACGGAAAAATGGTAAAGTATTTTTAAGATAACAGACTAATTTAGGATTCGCAACATGGTTTTCGATACAAACGTTCCTGTTTGGCTAACCTTCTCGATTTCTTCAACTACATCTTTGATATATACGATGAAAGTCAATCAGTACACATTATATATTTAGACTTTCAGAAAGCATTTGACAAAGTCCCTCACAACCGCCTCCTTAGTAAATTGCAAGCTCACGGTATAACTGGTAATATCCACAAGTGGCTCAAAGACTGGCTTACCGACCGTAAACCGAGAGTTGCTATGAATGGTTTATCATCTGACAGGCGAGATGTCAAAAGCGGTGTTCCACAGGAGTCGGTGTTGGGACCTGTTCTGTTTTTGGTGTACGTAAACGACACTGACGAGGGGCTATCGTGTAAAATATCGAAATTTGCAGACGACACAAAAATAGCCAGCAGAGTCACTTCGACAGTGGATAAAAAATACTTACAAGCTGATCTCGAACGTTTAAGTAGTTGGGCACGAACATGGCAAATGGATTTCGATATTGAAAAGTGCAAGGTTATGCATATCGAAATCAACAATGATCGTATTCATTATCAAATTAACGGAGTGCGACTTTCTGAAGCCAGCAAAGAAAAAGATCTTGGAGTAATAATTTCGAACGATCCTTAAACCGAGTCAACATTGCACATAAGTAGTAAAAACTGCCAACAAACTGATCGGATTTATTGGTCGTACATTTGAACATAAATCAGAAAAAGTGATATTGAAACTACAATTTGTTAGTTCGCCCACATCTTGAGTATTGAGTTTAGTTTTGGTCTCCTTATTACAGAAAAGATATAGATAAACTCGAGAGGGTGCAGCGTCGAGCCACGAAAATGATCCCTAGACTGCGAAATAAACCGTACGAAGACAGACTTAAGGAAATGAACTTATTCAGCTTATCAAAGCGCAGGCTAAGAGGTGACCTTATAGAAGTGTTTAAAATGTTCAAGGGATTCGACAACGTTAATGTTCATGATTATTTTACAGTCTCTCAATCAAGCGTAACAAGAAACAATGGATACAAAATAACGAGGAAGCGTTTCAACTCAAATGAATCAAAACACTTCTTCTTCAATAGTGTCATCAATGTATGGAATGCTCTGACTCAAAACGTCGTCGAAAGCGAAACTATTTGCACGTTCAAAAACCGACTAGACAAATATTTAGAAGCTAACCCGAACATCCGCTATTTTGCTCCGGTCTAACAGAAAGTAGTGTTAGCTTAGTCGTCGTATATGATCTTCCTTCTATCCGTACAAAATTCCATTGTAGTTTTTCTTTACTACATGGTATTCTTCCTTTTCATGCCAGCCTCGGCTGGAGGGACTGGTGGGAGGGGAGGAGCCTTCACCTTTGCTGTCCTGTGTCTCTGACTCGTAGATTAGAGTAGATGGTAGCAACAACAAACAGCCTAGTTAGGACCAAGAGGTTTGTTGCAGTTTGCTTTTCCATTGTATTCCTCCTCCTCCTCCTCCTCCTCCTCCTCCTCCCCTCTTAACCATAAACAACGCTGCCCACGAAAAGTAGATGTTGAAGCTTAAATCCCAAATGCAAGCATGCATGAGCCATTTTGGAGGTGGTTCGTAGAGTGATGCTGGTGGTGGTGGTGGTGGTGGTAATGGTGGTGACGATGGTGGGGGGCGGTGTGCAGACCCTTCCTATCGTCACGTGTTAGTTTATGGGTAAATTATAGGTAAAGGTATAGGCCCATTTTCTTAGTTAAACGTATCGGGCTCCCATTGCGACTGTTTTCCAAGGCTACAGAGAAGATTTACCAGGTTTTCATGGCTGATGTTTCCGTTCAAAATGTAGCAGTCGTGTAAAACCGTTACTGGGATTACAAAACAGTCCATGAAAATCCCTGGAACTTCTACGAGAGGAGCCGACATGTTTATAAATACTGGCTTTAGCTGAGGTCATACGCTCTAGCTGCGCGTGGACGGCTAACACAAATTGATGAGTTGTTATACATTTCTCTGACATCCAAAACATCTAAAGCCATTAACCTTATAAGCACGAGTAATGACACATCTCCTTCTCCTCCTCCTTCTCGTACTCTTTCACCTTCTCCCATCATCACGCCTCCCCTCCCCCCAGTCTTCTTTTCCCTACCATTTCCCCTGCTTTTGGTATACTCTTCGATTCTCTCTCTCTCTCTCTCTCTCTCTCTCTCTCTCTCTCTCTCTCTCTCTCTCTCTCTCTCTCTCTCTCTCTCTCTCTCTCTCTCTCTCTCTCTCTCTCTCTCTCTCTCTCTCTCTCCTTTCGTTTCCCCTCTTCCTTACTCCCTTTTCTCTTTCTCCCCTTCTTTTAATTCTTCTTCTCTCTCACGGTCTCTCCTTTCTTCCTTCCCATATAACTTTTTCATCCCCCGTCCCTATTTTCCCTTCGGTTCTGTTCTTTTCTCCTTCTCATCTTCTTCGTTTTCCTCCTCCTCCTCCTCCTCCTCCTCCTTTTCTCCTCTTCGTTCCATCCTCGTATATTCTTAACGTTTCCTCTCTCTCTCTCTCTCTCTCTCTCTCTCTCTCTCTCTCTCTCTCTCTCTCTCCATCATCTTTCCTTCTTGCCACACACTTCCATTTCTTGGTTTTAAATAGGTTAAGAGAGAGAGAGAGAGAGAGAGAGAGAGAGAGAGAGAGAGAGAGAGAGAGAGAGAGAGAGAGGAATGAATAAAGCCAGTAATAAGAGACAAGAAAGGCGAGGAGAAGAGGCATAAGATAAAAGTGCAGGAACTGAGAGAGAGAGGAAGGAGGAGAGGAGTGAGAGGAGAGGAGAGAGAGAAAAATACGAGGATAAGAAGGGGTGGAGGAAATTGGGGGTAAGGCAGGCAAACGATTATAATATGCATGAAGGAGGAGGGAGAGAAAGAGAGAGAGAGAGAGAAGTGAAGGAAGAATGAAAAGAGGGAAGAGGAAAAAGTGGGAGGCGAAGAGAGGGGGAGAGAGTGGGAAGGGCAAAGAGCATTAAGAGAGAAAGAACACGAGCACAGAGAGAGAGAGAGAGAGAGAGAGAGAGAGAGAGAGAGAGAGAGAGAGAGAGAGAGAGAGAGAGAGAGAGAGAGAGAGAGAGAGAGAGAGACGAACACATGACTCAGAATGGAAGATTTGTATATGGAGCAAATAAGGAGCTTTCCCATGAACCCAAAACCCTCCCCCCATACACACACACACACACACACACACACAAAATGGCCTCCGGGTGGGCAGCGCCTCAGGGGGGTCATAACTGCAGCTATCTAAGGGGAGAGGGGGAGGTAGGTAAACGAGGGAGGGAGGGAGGGAGGGAGGGGAAGAGGGCAGAAGGTTGGGTGACTGTGACTGTTGGCCCTCCGCTTCACCTCTCTCTCTCTCTCTCTCTCTCTCTCTCTCTCTCTCTCTCTCTCTCTCTCTCTCTCTCTCTCTCTTTCCGTCCGTTATTCCTTCGTTTATAACCCTTCTTTATCCCCTCTCTCTCGCACTCACCTTCTCCCCTCCTCACTTTTCTCTCTCCCTCTCCCTCTTCCTCCGTTATGCTTTTACCTAATGTTCTTTTCTTATCTCCCCCTCCCTCTCCTTTCTTATCCTCCCCACCTCCTCTCCTCCTTCCTCCCAGGGGTCGCAGGGAGGGGGTGATAAGAGATTCCCACGCTTTGAGGGGAAGAAGGGGCGTGGCGGGGAGGGGAAGAGGGGGAGAGGGCGAGGGGCGGAGGGGAAAGAGAGGGGTAGGCTGGAGGTGGCGCAGGAGGGGGCGGAGGAGGGGTAGGCAGCGCGTGTATAATGTAAACAGTGGCGGTGTTCGAAACAGGCGGAGTGAAGGAGTGTGTGAGAGAGGGTCTGGATTGCTGGTTGTTTGCCGGCCGGCCTGATTGGCGGGGTGTCGGGGAGCCGGCGAACACACAGCTCGATACTGATCCGAAGCATACGAAGCACACAGTCTTAATAATTGAAATGGAGTAAAGTAATATCCTCAAGTAAATACGTCAACAGTAAGGCTGAACGTGGGCTGTTATGAGGGTCAGGTTTTCCGCTTCAGCTTCGTCTGCGACTCGAAATGAATGCAAGCTTTTAAATGGAGGAATATGTTTTTACTATTTCATCAGGATTTAGACACGTAATGATGCCTATATATGATGGTACGATAACAATGGTTTCGAACGAACACACACATACACACACACACACACAAAGAAAACATTAATACTAATAACAATACTAATACTAATAATGATAATAATAGATAATAGTGATAACAAAAAATATGTTAATCTAAATTCGAAGCAAGAAAAAGTGCTAAAACTCTGCAAATACTTGGAATATATGAGACAAAAAGACCCGGTGCGTGCAGAGCAGACTCGGTGGTGCACAGGCATAAAGGATTTTGTTAAGCTCATTACTCCGTGTCCCCCCCCCCCCACCCCGTCTCTCTCTCTCTCTCTCTCTCTCTCTCTCTCTCTCTCTCTCTCTCTCTCTCTCTCTCTCTCTCTCTCTTCTTTGACAATGTTTCCTGCTGACCGCGCGTGTACTTCACCTGCTGGCTGGAGCGGCGGCGTCTCCTTGGCTGCTAAATATCAAAGGTACGCCGTAATTAAGCTCTTTTCAAAGGGTCAAATTTTACCCCGTGTTGCCTGAATGAAGTCTTGTTGGATCATGAATTAGGCAGGACCCCTCAGCCACCGGTACTGGGAGGGGCGGGCAGGGGGGGGGGGCGCTGCATAGAGGGGGCGGGGATGTGAGGGGGCGCTCAGCTTGCTTCGAATGAGTTATTCAGACTTAACATAGCGGATCAGAGGCAGCTGAAGGCCCTGGGTTTGTCCTGGACTCACGGGTACAGACGGAGAGCATACTCGCGTCTTCGTTCCTGGTTCAGATTCAGGTGGAAGGCAGTGTGAAGCGACACCGAGGGTACACACCAGTATGAAACCTAACGTAGTCCGTCTACGTGAGTACGGGCTACGGTACAGGCCACGCACTCCGAAGGGCAAGAAGGAAGAGGAGGAGGAGAATCAGGAAAAAAGAGAGGAGTAAATTATTATTGAGAAAGAGACAGCATGTGTGTGTGTGTGTGTGTGTGTGTGTGTGTGTGAGAGAGAGATCGAGGGGGAAAATAGTGGCTATGAGACATTACGGCGGCGGACTTGCTAAGTTAAGGAGACAGTGATTCATGGACCCGACACAAATCAGGTCCAGGAGTGCGTAGTGGGCGCGTCGGCCACTGGGTTCCCTCGACTGTTGTTCTTAACATGACTCGGCGCGCGGCAGCTTGGTGGGGTTCGTACACCGGTCCTCCACACAGAAGGGAAGCGGCTCTTAGAAGCTTTTAACCCCCGCCATCGGCCGATCTCCAGCACTGATGACTGGTAATGTGTTGGACGCTCGAGCTGATAGCCGGAATGAGGCTGTTATGAGCCACTGTGGGGCATTACAAACGCCCTGTGACTCCCGCGGCCTGGGAACACCCGCGGCCCCGCCTGGAAGGGGACGCGAGGGGGGACGCCGCGAGGAGGGGGCGGGGGAAGGTGATGCTGGTGAATGATGAGGCCTATTCACAGCCATCCTCTGCACCGGCGGGGACCAAATGGAACTCTTATTGTTATTATTATTATTATTATTATTATTATTATTATTATTATTATTATTATTATTATTATTATTATTATTATTATTATTATTGTTGTTGTTGTTGTTGTTGTTGTTGTTGTAATTGATATGATTATTTTTTTCTGTCATTGATCCATTTATTATTATTATTATTATTATTATTATTATTATTATTATTATTATTATTATTATTATTATTATTATTATTATTATTATTATTATTATTATTATTACTATTATTATCATCATTATTATTATTACAGTCATCATTATTATTTCTTATTATTACTGTAACGCAAATAAAAATCAAGGTAACAATAATTATAAGAAAAAAACTTTATTCCAATTGATTCCCGATATAAAGTAATACAAATTTACATTGTATTCTGTGTCGTTACTTTTTCTGACAGCTTATCCTTATTCACACGTATTAAAAGGGTGAGTACATGCCGTAGTTGCTTTTACCATAACGTGTGTCGCTACCCACCTGCTGCTGATCACCCGCATACAAGGCGCTGCACTGGGGAGCAAGACAATGTACTATTAGCAATTTTTAACTAAATAACTGTTGACTAAGTAGATCCAAGTTATAGTGCTCCAGAACCAACAGCTTTTAAGTCTTTTAAGAAATATACATAAATTCCACTTCACTGTTAAAACATGCGCTTGCCTTGTATCTCAGCGAAGTCATCGTAAATGTGTGGGGTAGAGGTCATTGATGAAAATAATAATAATTACAGGTTTAAAATATTTTTCCTCTTTCCGATTCATGGTGTTGCTTATACGTCATGAGTTTGAATTTCTTCATTCGCCAATACTTCCTTCTACTGAGCAGGGTTTTCCTTTCTGCATCGCTCGCGGGAAGGGAATGGCCTGACGGATTATACCTGTGCTAACAAAGAGGTCTACTGTTTGTCTCGTTAATTTATCGATCACATCTGCCCGGACTACTCGGCCTGCCATGGAGCCTAAACTTTTTTCCATTCTCCTCTTCCTACTACTACTACTACTACTACTACTACTACTACTACTACTACTACTACTCGGCCTGCCATGGAGCCTAAACTCTTTTCCATTCTCCTCTTCCTACTACTACTACTACTACTACTACTCGGCCTGCCATGGAGCCTAAACTCTTTTCCATTCTCCTCTTCCTACTACTACTACTACTACTACTACTACTACTACTACTACTACTACTACTACTACTACTACTACTACTACTACTACTACTCGGCCTGCCATGGAGCCTAAACTCTTTTCCATTCTCCTCTTCCACTCTACACTCTCGTTTTCCCTACGCATTATTCACTTGACTGTTCACTTCC
>NC_066548.1:10982858-10995358 GCF_024679095.1 Eriocheir sinensis
GCACAGCCGCAGTCATCACCACTGTTACCGCCGTAGCCGCTACCACCACTATCACCACACCACCTCCACAATCACCGACACCACAACCATCATCACCACCACACCATAACCACCACCACCACCACTACTAACAGCGTCGCGACTGACTGACTCATCACGCCGAAAGCCATCCACGTGACTAAGAGGGCGTAGTTCCGAGAGAGAGAGAGAGAGAGAGAGAGAGAGAGAGAGAGAGAGAGAGAGAGAGAGAGAGAGAGAGAGAGAGAGAGAGAGAGAGAGAGAGAGAGAGAGAGAGAGAGAGAGAGAGAGAGAGAGAGAGAGAGAGAGAGAGAGAGAGAGAGAGAGAGAGAGAGAGAGAGAGAGAGAGAGAGAGAGAGAGAGATCAGAGATAATCGCAAATCTTCCAAAAAGGGCGTTAAAACACACAAGCATTCAAATAAAAGTTAAAATACATAATAAAACAAACATATAAAGAAAAATCATCACTAAACCTAATCATATAAAGGCAAGAAAAACACAACTAAAACAAAATAAACAAATACAACACAGATATGTAGTTATTCTTAAAGCCTATTAAAAAAAACGCAAACACACACACACACACACACACACACACACACACACACACACACACACACACACACACACACACACACACACACATTATGAAGTTGAAAAAAAACCCACATACAAGAAAAGTTGACGAAAAAAAAAATCCTCTCAAAAAGATCCCATTCACTCACAATCATTCCTATGGCAGATTTTAAATTAAAACGCCACAGTTTGCTTCCGTACAGCTTAGGGATGATATTTTCTTGCCCTAGACCATTAACAACACCGTGGAAAGATCACCTTCACGGCACCATCGTCCATGCTCAACATTTTCAGGGAAGTTGAATGATCCGTTTTCATATTCACGACTTTTCTTATCTTCTCCGTAACTTTCTCTCCTGATGCTTTTATGAAGTTTTGATGTTCTCCACCTTTACCAATACGGGAAGGATGATGTACAGGATACGACATTTCCAGAGACAGTGAATGATCCGCTTTCACATTTACTACATTTTTTATCGTCCTTCTATCGTTCCTTCCTGATGGGTATAGATTTGCCTGTCAGCACCTATCGACGTTGTGGCCCCGTTTTATACTTTCACTTTATTGCTTCTGAACTTTTTTTTTCGTATGACAAATTCCGTGGCTACATTGGCTCGTATTTTTTCTCTTTTTCTTTTTTGTTTTGTGAGTGTTGCGGAAAGGCGAACTTGTCGGTCATGCAGTAGGCGCTGCAGTCATGGCAGGCACGATGGCCGGGATGAACCAAAGCTGAGTGTGACTGAACGTTCACTGTTTTTCCTTCATATGTCGTTTTCTAGTAACGCAAATTTCTTCAGTTATGTGAGGACTGCGGTGAGACGACTAAAGTACGTCACAAATTTTAAGTCAGTTTGGGTGGGTCCCGAACCTCTTCACAGCGCACACCCAATACATCACTCACACTCATGTGTCATATACGTACTATTTCAAATGTGTATGAAATATTCCGTATACGTTAAATAAGATTTGACAGCGCTATGACCAGGAAACTCCGCGAGTGGCCTCGCCCAAACTGACTTCATAGCTGGGTCGGACTACAAGACGGGCAAAACTGACTCAATGTTAAAAGCTGTCGAAAATGTATCCAATAGTCTTTTCTTATATTATCCTCATAGTAGCTGCAGTGATTTCGTTATTCAGTTTTGTGAGCCTGCTGGACACGTTTTCCTCTCATTTTTCATTTATGTTGACCAAGATGGCCTTTGCCAGAGTGTACATTTAAACGTCGTTGGATAGTACAAAACCTTGCTAAGAATTCTTGCCTTAGACGTAAAGGAGCAGATCAGCGACACCTCATGTAAGTGGGTACAGCCACTTTATGAGCGACAGAGTAATATAGGATGAGCGGATATTAGAAAACTGAACACTGCGAACTCTATAATTATGTTATATACTCTAGACCAATTTAACATTACTCAATATTTTGGGCTAGGATTTACTTTCTTGAGTGGTTGTACAAGTCTCGACTGCCACGGTATAAAAAGCATTTGAACTCCGTAGAGTTCAGTGCTACTGAATAATGCTGAATCTCTGGAGCTACATTGGTAAACTCTTTTGAGCTATTTCATCCTTCATCTTTCCAGAGGTACCATTTTCGCAAAGCATGTTATTTTATTTTCATCTGGGCCTAGGTCCTGCCTTCTTTATTGTGGATAAAAAAGAATGTTGGTAAGTATTCTTGCGTCAAACGTAAAATAAAGGATCAACGACACAGTGTACAAGTGGCGGCTCCCTCGGCGTGGGCGGCGGCGTGCTCCTGGCTGCTCACTATCGACAAGACATCAGGGGCTGTGACTAATGACGCCGCGCCATTCGGAGGTGCGTAACGCTTTCAGATTCGAGAGGACGACCCGTGACCGGTGCGATATATGCCTCCAGCCAGGCGTGGCATTAAGAAGGAAATATTGAACATTACAGCCGCCGTGTTGGGTTAGCAGGGAGGACGTGGGGCTGAGGAGGGGGGGAAGCAGACACCTTGATTTATTTCCGGGCTAGGTTAGCGATACACAGGTGATAGATGACAAAGGGTCTCTGTTTATTAGATGCGATACTGTACCTACTGCGGGGGGCGGGGGGGGGGGAGGTGCGTGTTTTTATGTGTGTGTGTGTGTGTGTGTGTGTGTGTGTGTGTGTGTGTGTGTGTGTGTGTGTGTGTGTGTGTGTGCAATGGAGCCTAAACATGTTTACGGCGTTATGTTATGGTTGCACAATTATAAAAAGAAAGGTTAAGTTGAACACTAAGATACGTATAAAATATTGCCAGATGTCCTTAAGAAAGTGGCAGTCAGTGGGGGATGTGGTGTGTTGTGTGGCAGGATGTGGTTGTGGCGGCAGGGTGTGTTGTGTGGCAGGGATGTGACTGTGGCAACAGTGTGTTGTGTGACAGGGATGTGGGTGTGGCGGCAGGGTGTGTTGTGTGGCAGGGATGTGACTGTGGCAACAGAGTGTGTTGTGTGACAGGGATGTGGCTGTGGCGGCAGGGTGTGTTGTGTGGCAGGATGTGGCTGAGGCGGCAGGGTGTGTTGTGTGACAGGGATGTGGCTGTGACGGCAGGGTGTGTTGTGTGGCAGGGATGTGGCTGTGGCGGCAGGGTGTGTTGTGTGGCAGGATGTGGCTGAGGCGGCAGGGTGTGTTGTGTGACAGGGATGTGGCTGTGGCGGCAGGGTGTGTTGTATGGCAGGATGTGGCTGAGGCGGCAGGGTGTGTTGTGTGACAGGGATGTGGCTGTGGCGGCAGGGTGTGTAGGGTGGCAGGGATGTGGCTGAGGCGGCAGGGTTGTGGCGTGAGTGCCAGGACAGGAATGCTTAGACGGGTGTGCTGGAAGATTGAATGAGAAAAAAAAAATCACTGAGTGGACGAAGAGTAGCAGGGTTGTGGTATTGCGCCCAAGGAGCATGTCAGTAATGATCAAAATGTCATGGTGAATTATGGGGAACTTATGAACGCGGTGCTCATTTTGTCTGCCGAGCTAGTGAAGGATGTGAATCTCTTTGGCAAAGGTTCAGGTTCGTCTTTGGTGTTCGCATCGAATTCCTCCTCATGTGTATCAACTTATCGACCAAACCCAAACAAAGGATGGATGCACGGGCGGGTGACCTCCCAGCGCCTGCTCCGCTCCGGTAGTAAACTTTGGCCTGCTGACCATCACAGCATGGAGGTGCATACAGTGAATGTTATGCATCATATTGGAAAGCACATTGGTAGGGCTAAATTATTTGTTAAATAAGTTTTTTGAAATTCTCAAAAAATGAGTGGGTTTCAAGGTTGGGAACTCAAAAATAGTTTTTTTTCAGTGTCGTTTTTTGCTAATTTATTCGATTTTTTACCCTTTAGAGTCGGGTTTTGAGCCCGGTCGCTTATTAAAAAGTATAGCCCTTTCATTTTGCCGTCGAGTGATACCAAAAACATTTCTGTAGCCCCAGAAATAAGGGAGTTATGGTGATTCGCACCACAGCGGTTGATTTCCCAAAATTCGCGGCTTAATGACAGGGCTGGGGCAAGTTTCCGGTCCATAGTGTATGGTTCACTGGTTTATCATTTGTCCTAAAGGTACTGTTTAAATGAAGGGGTGTGGGCGTTATGGGGTACTGGATACTTGCCGTGTGCGTTTCAATACCACAAGAATTCTTTTCTCGACTTCATTTGTCCTTAAGCGCCAAGTTCACTACTATAGAGAATGTTTCCAATACCGTCACTGAAGATCCTGAACTCGAAAATTTCCTTTGTAACACGCTACATCAGTTCTTACCTTCACTAGTTCTTACCTTCTAGGCGATCCTACATTAGAGGGAGCTCTACTTAGCTTAGAGATTAGATGAATTCCTGGATAGTAAGGTTAGGCTGGGTTAGGGTCACAAGAATCGCCTTGCATAGGCCTACCAGCTTCTTGCAGTCTCCTTATGTTCTTATATTCTTCTTCCTCCTCCTCTTCCTCCTCCTTCTCCTCCTCTTCTTCCACTTCTACTCGTCCTCCTTCTCTTCCTCCTCTTCCCTTTCTTCTTTTCCATCTTCCTCTTATTTTTCCTCTTCTTCCATGCATGTTCCTCATTCCTCCCCGCAGCGTCACCGTTCGCAAGGTACAAACTATTAACATTAAGGTACATCATGCCATGACGCACAATTAAAATACAGTACTGAAGTTTCCTTCCCATGTTAGAGCATACAACAACACATGTGCACGACCGTGACGATGTGTGCCCGGAAACTTTTGGTGCACACTGCTGGAAGGAAGAAATTCTCGTAGATTACGAGAATGTCTTTATCCCAGCATTATGCACCAAAAGTTTCCGGACACACATCATCACTGTCGTGCACATGTGTTGTTGCATGATATATTGTCTCTAACTTGGGAAGGACAACTGTAATAGGTAAAGTTGGGAGCACACGCTGTAGCTGCGCGTGGCGGCGGTGCTCATCTCCGGCCCGTTGGCCCTTGGAGCTTGTAGTGGGAGAGAACCCTTAACCCGATACAGGGCCAATGTAAATTCCGGGTTATCACAGTTTACCTTCCCCAGGTTTTCCCAGGTACCCATTTATCGACCAGGCCGAAAGGGACAGTGGGCTGCACGCCCACTGCCCGGGCTGGGGATTCGAACCCAGGCCTGCAGATTTGTAGTCAGGGAATCTAACCACACTAGACCGCGGAGGAATTATATACCTAAATGTTAAAAGTTTACATCCTGCGAACGGTGCTGCTGCGGGGAGGAATGAGGAACATGGAACAAGAGGAAGAATAACAGGAAGATGAAAAACAAAAAGAGGAGGAGGAGGAGGAGGAGGAGGAGGAGGAGAAAGAACATAAGAACTTAAGAAACTGCATTGGGTCGGTAGGGCTATGCAAGACAGCACCTGTGAACCTAACTCCATCTAACCGCCCTATCCATGAATTTACCTAATATATTTTTTTTAATGTATCTATCGTATTGGCACCTAAAACATGACTGCCATGCTTGCTCCACTCATCCACCACTGTGTTGGTAAACTAATTCTTGCCTATGTCTTGGTTAAATATGAATTTATCCAACTGTCACGTGCCCTATCCGGCTCTTTCATCACCAAGACCTTATTAACATCCCCCATATTAAGCTCTTCATCCATTTACAAGCTTCAATAAAATCTCCTCGCGCCCTCGGCCTTTCTTGAGAATGCAAATTTAAATGTTAAAGTCTATCCTCATATGACAAGTTTCTTAACCCGTGAACAATCTATATATCTATATCTATGTCTATATCTATATCTATATCTGACTATCTATTTATCTTCCTATCAGTCTAACTATCTCTCTATCTAGATATTATCATCACCTTGACGTGGTAGACAGCCTTAGGTGCTGCAACAACCTATAGCAAAACCTTGGTAGACAGTGCAATTAAACTATAAATCCCTTTTAGTAGTTTAATAATTAGTCTGACGCAGAGTTCTTTCCCATTACAATGCCATAAGCCAGCAGTTTGGTGGTACTGGGTGTTCATCTCTTCAACAGGCCACAAAATTGAAATCAGCGACTCCTAGTACGCTGCAGCAAAGGAGTGCCAGGGTACGGTGGCGACCAGGGTCGTTCTGAAGCAGGGGGGGGGGGGCGGATATCCGGGGTAATGGATAAGGCCGCCATTTGTTACTGAACTTTTGTGTCTATAATACAGGGATTTTGGGAACGGAAGCTAATTTGTTAGCACTTATGAGAGAACGGTCAACTATCAAATGGGATATTACAGGACTCAGTGAGGTGAGGAGGGTTGGTGAGGAACAAAAAATGCCTAACAGCGGTCATCATTTTTAAGAGGCGAGCCTAATATGAAGGTAGCAAGGGAACATGGACTCGGAGTAGGATTTCAGCTTCAGAGAAGTTTATAAAAGAATTAGGTCGAATTACTAAGTGAGAGTGGCATCAATAAATTTTGAAATAATCAAAGATAAAAACTGCAGATAAGTCAAGTGTATGTTCCAATGTCTGGCTATAACGATGAGTATATTGACACATTTTAAGATGGTCAATAACCAATGAACATAGGGCCTGCTGAGTGTAGTGTGTTCAAGGACAATTTGAGTGCTAGTGTAGAGGAAAAAAAAGTGCTGGGGGAAACAGCGGCAGGGAATCATTGCATATAAAAAGGACAAACACTATCATAGTAGTCTGCTGAAAATTCACAGCCATGGGTACATTCACTGACAATAAGACGTGAAGAAAATAAACTTGGAAACCTCCATCTGGTGTAATATATCAAACTGACTCTACCCTCACAAAACGGCGGGAAACAATGAAAATAAATATGTAAGAGTTCTCAACGAAGTAAATGTTGGTAGTGACCAAAGAATGGTTGTATGGCAAAGCTGAAAAGAGAGGAAAAAACTTGATAAGTTAAACACAACAGAAATCTAGAATTTGCAGTCAGTACCGAAAACTAATCTGCACCACGCAACAATGAAGAAAATCTTGACGTTGAAGAAATTCACGAAAATTATTGTAATTTTGAAGGAAGCTTCCTTTGAAGTGGGTAAAACTGCAAAAAAATCACTAACTCTCTTAAGAAACTAAGCTACTTCAGAAGAAACACAATAACAACAATTATCAAAAGACACAATATAAGCAACTTATTAAAACTACACATGATAAGAAAGCAGAAAGACGTGAGCAAGTTTAAGATGATGAAAATTAACAAATCTTGAATCCCAGGAACTAGTGTATAACGATAAAAGGACGCTTGGTAATGGCTAAAAAAAAAAAGAGACGATCGCCATGCAAAAACTAAACAGCGAACTGAGATACAGCAGTGATCAAATAATTATAGTCATTGAAAGTAAACTATATAATTCTGACATTCAATCCCAGAAAAAAAATATAAATAGGTATTATAGAAAGCCCGGCAGTAACGAAAGACGAAATTAAAGACGCATTGTAAGCTGTGGAGGGAGGGAAAGTTCTCGGTGAAGGTGGTATTAGTGCAGATCCTGTAATATACGCCGGAAAAAAAAGCTGCAGTAAAACAGTCGAAGCTCTTCACTGAATGTCTCGGAAAAGAAATTCAGAAAGTCAGGAAAAATGTATCCATAATTATAATAAGCATCAAAGGATATCTAACAGTTAACTATACAAAATTATCCAATTTACTAACATCTACAAATTCTCCACAAAACATACAACAAACAGAATGTCATACTATAGATTCTAAACAGCCCAAGAGGCGACACATACACAAACAAAAAAACAAACAAAAAAACCCCGCTCCGGTAGCTCAGTTGTAAAGCTTTGCAATGCCATGTTTAGCGGTCTAGCAGGTGGAGGTTCGAGTTCCGCTCAGGCCCGGACATTTCCATTGACAAGGTGCGGTTATTGTTACCCCTTGAGCAAATGGGATGGGCTGTGTGGTGTGTGAAGGTTCCAGCAGTACCCAGAGATCAACTACTGAGCTTTGCTCTAACCGGGAGAGTACTTGCTGGCGATGACGAGTCCAGCTCGTGATCAAGCCATGGGTGAGTTACACATATCACCGGGGAAGGCTTGATATAGTCTCAGTCACTATATGTTTCCTTTTGACAATTTCGATGTAGAAACATGCTGTTTAGTAACACACCGGTGGCATTCACATCCTGCCAAAGGTGTCCCACGAAAGTTAGTGTGTGATTACTCAAGTGTTGCTCTTCCTTTTTCTCCATTAGGAAATATATAAAAGAACAAAGTTCCCACGACAACTGATGGATCGAAGTGATGCAGACGGCCACGAAGACGTTTCCCCATCCCCCTTCCTCACACGGCCGTACAGCTCCAAAACATTTTTAATACCTCGCCTGGATAATGTTTCTTCTCCAGCCACTGCCTCCCCATCTCTCCTCCTTTCATGGTGCCTCCCGGCCAATCAAAGTCCATCCACTTCTCTTCCCGTCAGCCAATCACCGACCTACTTCGTGAGGCTCCCACTTTTCGCTCACTTCCTTTATACCTTTCTCCTCAGCTTACTTTCACCGGTCCCCATTTCGCCGTTAGCCAAAGAGTAAGGGTCAGGCTGGTGTAATGTGTATAAATATTCTCTTTCCGTCGTAATTTACAGGCTTGGCGCCCAAACTGGAGAAAGGAGAGGGATAAATTCAGTGTTTCCACGTATACTTGGGCAGTGATTCCGGCAGAGCGCCTTGAGTTGTATGCATGGGAATGTCGAGGCGGGGGGGGATGAGGGAGGAGTGTGATGGGACGAACAAAGGGGGAGGGGAGGGCTGTGGGAGGAAATAGATGTGCATGCAGAGGTGAAGAGCCGCAGGAAGAGCCAAAGATAGTGAGAAGAGAGATGAGACACAGCAGAAGATGACAGGTTTGGGTAAGAGGAGTAAAAATATCATCTTTGAAAAAAGTTATCAAACCAAAGAAAGCGCTCTGCCGATGTATTTTTCTGAACTCTAAAAAGTGGAATGAAATACATGTTTGGCATCGTGAAGACTGAAAAAGGGATATCAACGCCATAACGAAAAAAAATAAATAAATAGAAGTGGACCTTTGCAACAAGACGCTCGGTGACGGCTGCAAGACAAGAGTTCAATGACTCCGTGAGGACACAAGAAAGAAGGAGGATGGCACAAGGGCGGGGCGGGAATCCCTTAGACTTACGGTCAAGAGGAAAAGGTCGGGCCGGGCGGCAACGGAGTCAGGCAGGAAGCCGTGGGTCAGGGCGGAAACTGGAAAGGAAAGAGTGTAATTAAAGATAGAGCGATAGATAACCTCACTTCATTGTTGATAATTAGAGGTTTGCTTTATTGCCTTCACTACGTACAATACATTAGGCTCTGTCTTTCTTCATTACCTGTCTCACTGTTTACTGATTTTACTTAGCTTTGAATTCTAAATACGCTCCATCTTTATAAATTGAGTGTTGATAGGAACTTCCTGTCATCTTCTCAGAAACCAGTTTGTTGACTTTACAAATGTTAATAAAATT
Source organism: Eriocheir sinensis (assembly GCF_024679095.1). Lineage (NCBI taxonomy): Eukaryota > Metazoa > Arthropoda > Malacostraca > Decapoda > Varunidae > Eriocheir > Eriocheir sinensis. The sequence goes on from NC_066548.1 coordinate 10,992,377, forward strand.
TACATGTTACTGGACTAGAATAACTTAGGAGCACACACACACACACACACACACACACACACACACACACACACACACACACACACACACACACACACACACACACACACACACACACACACACACACACACACACACACACATATGCGAAGAAAGTCACGTCTTCTCAGGTACTGTCGTGAACGCAGCGTGGGTAGCCATGATTGCGAGCTCAAACTCCGTGGGATGAAGTCATGGCTTTGCGAGGAAGTCCTTATTTATGAGCACAGTGACGCCGCGGCGCTGAGGACACGCTGACGAATATGCACCGTGAGGACGATGGCTCACGGAGGAACAGGAAGTGACGGCGTAAAAAAAGAAAAAAAAAGAAGAAAACCCTACGTGTTGTCATCCATGATTAACATACAAAACAGTTATTCAGGTGTGGCTAGAGTTTTTATTTCTTGCAAGTTATAGTTATTACGTTCATTATTGTGGTGGTCCTACTACATGGAGGTTAAAACAAAAAATAAAAAAGTAGGAAGAGCATGAAAACAAAAACAAAGGAAGGAATTTAAATATGTAGTAAGCTTTAATGGGGTTTATTATTATAGTGACCCTTCTACATACATTAGAAGAAGAAAAAAAGAAACAGAAAAAAAGAAAGAACATAAAAGCAAACAGAAACAACAACAACAACAACAACAACAAAAATCAACAAGAAATACCACCCGAGACAGCAAGTGACAACAAGGAAGGATGAAAGGGAAACCGAGACATAGAAGGAAGCAGGTGATGAAACCGTGATGCAGGAGGGCGGACAAAGAGGAGGAGACAGTGTGTTTGTTGTGGTGGGTGTCCGCTGCACCGCACAGGCAGGAGACACAGAGAGAGAGAAGGAGTGCGGGGGTGGCCTGCCTCACTTGTCTTGCCCGGGAAGGTGGAGGAAGCCTGTGTGTGTGTGTTGTGTGCTAACGGAACAATCTGGTACACGAGAGGCTTGATGAGAGGTGGTTAAGATGACAAGAACTGCCCCCAAAAGTATGATATAAATAGAGAAAACAAAGATAATAAAAACTAGAATATGGTGCTTGTTAGTAGTATAGTTACATTGGTATGATTCTATGTTATTGTTGTGGATTAACTGAAAAGAACAAAAAAGAATAAGAATATAGGTTCTTGGAAAGTGAAGGAAATGGAGAATCGAACTACTTCACTATTACTAAGATCAGGTGTATAGGCTGTGGTTTCAGTAGTTCAAAATAGACTTAGTGAGATGGAAAAAGAAAACAGCTGATGCACTGACCAAGAAACATTAAAAACAACTGGAAAAGAGAATGTTTGTATAATCGTTGTGGCGTTAATGTACTTGAATTGATTTCTCGGCGTTGGACAAAAAAAGTAATCTGGCAGCCGGTTGCAGTGACGGATCATCAACAACTTCACGTGATCTTGTTGACTCAGTTGCTGGCCGGATGCCCGCCACCATTTTCAAGGCCTGCCACTTTAAGCCACTCGCCCCGGTGACGAATTAGTAGAAACAATGGAAAAAAAGGAAAAAATAAAGAAAAGAAAAGAAAAAATACTAAATGGTTCTCGTTACACAAAGAGAGAATAAGGACACCTGCTGTACTTACCCCTTTTAATACACACACACACACACACACACACACACACACACACACACACACACACACACACACACACATATGCACGCACGCACGCATATAGCCACACACACACAAATAAAGAAATGAGACTGAAAACGTATAACCTCAAACTCTTAATGTAGCGTCTAGAAAATTCTAGAAATCTATTAGTGCAGAATCACTCATCGTGTACAGTGACTTGCAATGCTTATTGTAGGTTCAATGTGTTAACGGTTTACCAAGATCCTTATTTTATATCACTGCACAAAGGGTTTCTCTTCGCTCAGTTTCTCTCCTCGTCTGGGTGTCCGCCTCGCCCAATACGGGCAGCGCGTCGTGCATACATGGCTCGGCCTGGATAATGGGCAAGTGATGGGATGCAGAGGATACTGGTGAGCTTAGGCATGGGTGGTGACAGGTACATGAGTGACCCAGAAAGGTTCTACGGGAAAGTATTCTTTCTAACGACTGAGTAAAAATGAACAATAACATTATTAATTGTTTTAAATAATGGTAATGCAGTCTGAGACTTGTAATCGACAGGAGAATGGTTTTGCAAATTAGCAAAAATATTCTAATATCAACATAATGTCCAATGAAGCAGTGTGCACTTAAGATAAAATAAATGAGTTTAAAAAATGTCCAGAAAAAAAAAACTGGAAGAAAATTCATGAAATAATTAGTACCCCCAGCCACTAAACGTCAGCCTAGCTAGACTTAACGAGAAGTATTCTTGGTGAAGGCCAAGTCTTCCATACCTATAAAAATAAACGCTGCCATGAAACGAAGAAGCCATCATGAGTCAGGCAAAACATTTGTTTCAATTTTGCGTAGAGACAGCGGGCGATTCTGTCCAAGACTTTGTGCTGAGGAATGTTTCTCCTTGTTCGTAATGATCCAGATGCGTATACAGGATTGCTCGTCTCTAAAGAATATCCTTAGTTGATAAGGACCAGTTATATGCGAAGTTTCAGAAAATTCTGTGATTTACAATGTTGAGTCATTCATGAAATCATCAGCCATATTTATTGCGTTGGTTAGAAAAAGTGAAAACTTATATATCGGGTTGCAAAGTGAACATCTAAAGGATACAATGAAAAAATAAAGGCAGCCGCCCCTGAAACGCAATCGATTTTTTTTGTCACTGTCTGGGTCACCGCCAATTCTTAGGAAGGAACTTCGCTAATGTTTTACAAGTCTTCTGTAGAAAGTTAATGTTACCTCACATACCAAATCTACTGTATTTTGGAGCAATGGTTTCCTTTTTTGTGATGATGATGATGATTATGATGATAATGGTGTGTGTGTGTGTGTTTGTGTGTGTGTGTCACCAGTAGGACAGGATGAGCCAGAC
>NC_066548.1:11000358-11037858 GCF_024679095.1 Eriocheir sinensis
CTGATTATCTTCTTTCTCATTATCAAACACTTATCAAGCGCGGGTCGGGTGCGGCGTGCAGGTCTCCGCCTCAGATGTGCCTCGTCACGTCTACCTGTGACCCGACTCGCCTTGTATTCCTAAACACATTAATCGATTCGACGCTCTTTCCCTCGCACCAGATTTACTGTCTTCATTATTTAATCCCAATTATTTTTATGCATTAATCTCTATAATTCCCTCGCTATTTCCTTTTCTCTGCGGATGTTCCTGTCAATTTGTTGTGGGTGAAGTATTCGGCGGTGTGGTGCGGCGGGGAGGGATGATTTACCACGTGGGAGGCGGCCCGGGCGGCGCGAGGGGGCGACGGTGCACGGGTCCGGCTACATATATTTGAGGGAAAGGGAACACACCGAGAGAGAGAGAGAGAGAGAGAGAGAGAGAGAGAGAGGGGTGGGGGAAGAAAGTCTTGGATCGTCAGTCGGTTTTATGGACTTTGTAAGATGCCACCCCCTCCCTTGTTGTCCCGGGCCGCGCGCTGATTGGCCGCATCTCGGCTCACGGAACGGGTCGACCAATTAGGAGCGCGGAATGGATATCGGTGCGCGAATTTTTATTTATTTTTCGTTGATCGTGTTTCGCTTTACTTTTAATCGTGTATTACATACCCAGGGTAGGCATAAATGATATGAAAGACGAATATGAAAAGAATAGCGAGCAACACCCTGCCAGTGAGCGCTGGCAAGCCGATGTGTCGGCGGCAGGACGGCCATGCCACCACAAAGGTTCCGGATTTCCCCCGCTACACTTAGTCAAGTTGCAACGTTGTTCAAACACAGAAACTACTTGACCCCTCTTATTATGTGAATAACAATGCTAATTAATAAGTAACGCGAAGACAGGAGGCTAAAATAACGAAGCGTAGCGGTGGTGAGAGCTGGGACTTAAATGGTGACCCGGCCACCGCCCCCCCGCGGTCCACCCACCAACAAAGGTCGAGGTAAGCGATGCTCAAAAGCCATGTGTTCTGATTTCTCATGCCCAGTGTAACACACACCTTCACGCGGGACGGAGGAGCACCCGCTCAGTGCCAGCCCCGCTCGTCCCTCGCCCACGCGTGGTGAACGCCGCAGTGCCAACACTCACGCCGCGCCAGTGCCCGTGTTCGTGCGTCTCTGACGGTGTTCTGCAAGCCTTGTGGTGGTGAACATACATCCCAGGATAAATAAGGGAACACGAGTGAACGATTATGGAAACTGATGAAGTTTTGCATTCTGGACTTGTGACAGTGAACGACTTGTGGTGACGTGCGCGAGGGCTGCCCACACCTGGCTGACCCCAGGCCCGCCGCCGCGCCGCGGGAGCCTCGCGGAGGAGCTTCTTCTTGACAAGTGGGCGTGAGGCACGTTGCCTCCTTCCCTCGGAACTATTATTTCTGTTTTTCTGCACCACGCCAACGGGAAGATGCTGCCGCAGGGCCTCCAGGACTCGCCCACGGAGTACCCACTCTCCGCCGGCGCCACCTTCGGCTCTCTCGTCATCGATGAAACCTCCCCCACGCCGTATTCTGACGCCACGCAGGTAAGGACTTGACGTTTGGCTGTTTGGCTTCAGGGCAGGGGGGAATGTTATCACGAAGGAAATTTAAGAAAGTGTGAACAGGACATGGAGTCAAGAAAGTAACTCGAACATTTAAAACTGTACTGAGTGAGGATTCAGGCTAATAGTTATTATTTGTTGTCGTCAGTATTAGCTGTCGTCAGTATTTTACGTAAGTTGAGCAGCAGGATGTGACTGCCTCGGACGGAGAGTTGAATTGTTCCACTGACGTTTTGCGAGAAGTTGCAAGGCGCTGACAGGCGATGGTCTCCCTGGGCAGCAGGAGGGAGAGCTTAATTACCTTAGCGACAATCTGATATTAGAAAATACCTCCATATTTTCGGAATTTAAACCCACTTATCATATGAGTATGATGAAAGTTAATTTACTGCAATGAGACATATACTTTAATGTCATTAACTTTTCCATGGTTAATATCAGTGTACGCTGAGAGCGCGATAATATGAAATAACAGGCGGGCCAGCGAGTCCTATGAAGCACGCACCGCCAGGAGATGCGCGGCAGGTGTGCTAATATGAGCAGGTGTGTGGCGGGTGTGCAAGTTGTTCAGGAATAGCTTACATGGAAAAAAAAAACTTTATCAACACCACTACTATCACCACCACCACCACTACTACTACTACTAGTATTACTGCTACTTATAATATAAATGATAATACTACTACTAATAGAAATAATAATGATGATGATGATAACAATAGCAATAAAGAGTAATATTGAGGAAATTTAGTCAAGAAGGTTAAGTTGCAAAAAGATGAAGTACAAAACGTCACGTAAAGAAGCGTCTAGGTAACAAGACTGCGGCTCGCTTGTGGTGGGGTGAGCCGCGCGCCGTGGCGGGCAGGAGTAAGTAATGTACACTGGCATCATGGAATCCTGGGGCCCCAGATCTGGATTACTGCATGTCGGGCACAACACACGATGGACACGTGCATTAACTCATAAATCTCCAGTTATGAAATTATGACGTTATCAACAGCTACATATTTATCAACACTAAGAAAAGGATTCCATGTCATATAAAAGAGAGTATAAGGACATAAATGGGAATAATGAGGTCAGGAAATAAATATGACATAAAGGAAACGAGGGAATAATGTGACCAGTATGTGAATCCGAGCAAGTGACTCCCGTAGATTATGACGAGGATGCGTGCGGGTCTTGGGTGGGGCGGCGCGGGGCGGTGCGGCTGACGGGGTGCAACTGGGCTAGCATCTGTCTCGCCTCCTCCTCCTCCCCTTGCTCTCTACCTAGACCTGCCCCTGTTATCGGCATCTCGTCAATAATGCACTCGGCTCGCCTAACACATCACACACTCTTAAGTTATGTGTTGGCCGAAAATCCTTAAACACAAGATCAATGTTTGGCTCGCAGTCCGATCACATCTGACGTGGCGGTGAGTGGCCTTGAACGCTTATCAGTGAGCGGAAACGGATCTCGATTACATTTTCCTTCTTGCTTAGATAGACCTTCATCTGTTTATCTCTTCTCTATGTGTGGGAGACAAGTTCGAGTCAGTCTTGTCATCTGCACAGTGATACCCCTGAGCCGCCTCAGTCGCTGGCTCACCCTGTTCTCCCTCCCCCTCAAAAAATCTCTGCTTAACGTAATAATTTGAGATACGAAGCGATGAATGACATGCAAGCGATTCTAGGCCAGTGAGGGAGAGATAGTATTACGACTAACGTGGAGTGACAAAACCGTCGACTTTTGTTAACTGATGGACTAAGTAAGTTAATCAGGCCGTCCACTGCTTCGTTATCACGCCCTCCAGGAAAAAAAAGTGCGCAGTAGAAACACAAAGGTTGCTTCAATAATATTTACTTTGAATTTACGTACCATAAAAACGAACACGATTAAGATTTTTTTTAATTAATCGGAATTAGAAACCATATGAGCAGTAATACCTGAACGGAGAGTGTCAAAGTTGTGAACGGAAGAAATGAAAGAGGCAAAGAGGAGACAGTCGGTAAGAAGCTCACCATGATACAAAGAAAAAACAATTACCACGAAGCAGCACAAATTTTCGTTTAAAACTTTACATCATTAACAGGAGGCAGTCAGTGAAAAACAAACAAAGAAAGGAGGCATGGGAATTTTTTTATAGCTAAAGCAATGCTAGTAAAAGACAATTAGGAGACTGAGATAATTTAGTCGACAGGTGACCAGCCGGAAAGTAAACAAAAGAGGAGAATAGTTTCCTCCCTCCTCCCTTCTCCACTTTTGATCTCATGGCCGCGGGACGACAAAACGGAGCGAAGCCGCAAGTGTCCTCGAGCCGGCATAATAAATGGTAATGCGAAAAGCCCCGAGGCGATGGCGGGGCGTAGGAGCGCCTCATGAGGATCAGCGGCGAGGTGTCAGGATGGGAGTTCCGGCGATCCCCAATAAGCCCGGGACTTAGCTGTTCGCCTCCACACCTGTAATCACATAAACCTCCAAAGCACTGGAAAAATCTGGCGCAGGTGGAGAGGTATCTATCTACCTATCTAGCTTTCTATCTATCTCTCTCTTTCTTTGTCTTTCTATCTATCTAGTTTTTGTGTCAATTAAAATAAGTACCCATCGGAGAAGAGAGAGAGAGAGAGAGAGAGAGAGAGAGAGAGAGAGAGAGAGAGAGAGAGAGAGAGAGAGAGAGAGAGAGAGAGAGAGAGAGAGAGAGAGAGAGAGAGAGAGAGAGAGAGAGAGAGAGAGAGAGAGAGAGAGAGAGAGAGAGAGACGCAGGCCTGGACACCTGTTGCTAGACCACGTGGGAAGAAAGACGGCCTGAGGACATAATGCCCCTACCCCCCATTCTCTCTCTCTCTCTCTCTCTCTCTCTCTCTCAAACCGTTGGAATCTGAGCTCTGTTTCACCTGTCCCTCCCACACACCTGTCCATCTTTATCCCTTCCTCTCAAACCTTGGGGCGAAGCGAACTACAGTGTGGGTGGAGAGAGAGGAAATGAGGAAGTGGGAGGAAAGGAAGCATAAGGAGACGAAAGAAGAGGTGGAAGGAAATGGGGAGTAAGGATTTGAGAGGAAGAGGGAGGATTAGGAGCAAAGGAAAATGAAATAGAATAGGATAAGTAATGGGAGGGCTGTTAGGATCGGTAAAGAAAGTTGAGTGGAAAGCGTAGGAATAGAGAAGGTAAGAAGAGGAAAGGGAAACGGAAGAAGAGGAAAGGTAAGAAAAGAGAGGAACAGGGATGTGGAAAGATGGGAAAGAGAAACAGAGAAGAGGAAAAGAAAAGCTGTAGGATGGGAAAGGTAAAATGATAGGAGAGGAAAAGGGAGGCGGAAGGATAGAAAGGGTAAAAAGAGAAGGGGAAAATGAAAGCCGTAGGAGAGAAATGGTATAAAAATAAGAAAAGAGAATAAGGGAAGCGGAAGGGTAGGAAGGGTAAAAGAGATGAGAGGGAAAGGGAGGTTGGAGAATAGTCAGAAGAGAGGACAAGGGAGGAAGGGAATGGGGGGAGGAAGAGGGACAGAAGGCGGAGGGTTGTGTGTGATGCCTCTTCCGCAAAACAGGTGTGAAGCCGGAAACGAATCCCGTGCAGCAGGAAGTGAAACAATCCAGCCAGATAATGAGAAGCGCAGCAAAAAAGGGACAATTAATAAGAGCATTCACATACACGAAAAAAAAAAAAAAAAAAAGGAGACTGATGTTTCGCACCCCGTGATGGAAACAGTAAATTATTTTCATTTGGAGTCCCCAAAACAAGACATGAACAACTAAAACAAAAAAACCTATCAAGGCAAAAATTGGTGGAATGCTCTGGACTCGTGTAAAAAAAGAAAAAGAAATAAAATAGATGTTATAACGAGAACTGTTAGAAGCAAACTGATGAGTAAATGATTACGCTGAGAGCATGCGCTATTAGCTGCTCGTGGCCGCGATGCTCAGTTCCGTACCATTGGGCCTTGAACCTGTGGTGGGTGAGAACCCAGTGACCCGGGCCGGTGCAATATCGGGGTTACCACAGTTTACCTTCCTAGCCTAGGTTAGGTTTCCACAGGTACTCATTTATTGACCATTCCTAAAGGAAGAATGAACAGTTGGCTGAGCTGCGCGGTGACTTCCCAGGCCGAGATTCGAGCCCAGGCCCACAGATTCGTAGTTAGGCACGCTAACCACTGCACCACGGAGACGCAGTGAATGGTGTGTGTGTGTGTGTGTGTGTGTGTGTGTGTATGTGTGTGTGTGTGTGTGTAGGAATATATATATATATATATATATATATATATATATATATATATATATATATATATATATATATATATATATATATATATATATATATATATATATATATATATATATATATATATATATATATATATATATATATATATATATATATATATATATATATATATATATATATATATATATATATATATATATATATATACAAGAGTAGGTATAAGAATAATAACAAAAATATAAGAACAGCGCTACAATCCCCATCACTCTACTTTAGGCCAGGAGAGGACTTGCAGCGTTCACAAAATGTTTCCTTCCGCCGGGTAATATCAGCTAGAGGGCAGGTGCACATCAGGTGTATTTTGTGTGTGTGTGTGTGTTGGGGATGTTGTTTCTGTTGCCTCTGTCACTTCATTATATTGCACTTCTTTCTTCTTGGCTTAAAATCGCTGGCCAGGTGGTTCATCTCATAGTATTATTAATCCTCACTTTGTGTCGAGATGTGCTGGAGGAGGGGAAGGGAGGGCGATGCACATGCCTAGTGGGTCGATTTATTCAGCACAGGAGTATGAATGTTCACACGACAGTTTGAGATTGAGCTCGCTCGTCGCATACATACATATATATATATATATATATATATATATATGTATATATATATATATATATATATATATATATATATATATATATATATATATATATATATATAAGTTATGCTTCAACAACAACAACAAGATATACATTTCGTGTAATGCAAGGTTATTCAAACGACAGTCCTTGAGCTGATAGTCTGGTTCACTTGCTTACAACACAACGTACCGTTATGGCCATTGGGCAGAATAGAGACAGACATCAGCATCAGTTGTATCAAACTACAATAATATGAAAGATTCCTCGAGTCAGAGAAAGGAAAGGTGGTGTGGAGGTCCGGGACGAACTTCCCCGGCCCTAAGTAGGCATGCTTCGGGCCAGGCCTAAGGCACACACGTGGCACTGTCTGGAAAAAAAAGCATGAAAGGGAGTGCCGTGATGGTTGCTTTACATTGCTGGCGAAATATCCATAAACAGAAGACGTACCGTACGAAAACTACGGGAAAAAAAGTACCACAACATGGAGGAGAGAGAGAGAGAGAGAGAGAGAGAGAGAGAGAGAGAGAGAGAGAGAGAGAGAGAGAGAGAGAGAGAGAGAGAGAGAGAGAGAGAGAGAGAGAGAGAGAGAGAGAGAGAGAGAGAGAGAGAGAGAAACATTATAGGGTGAGCATGTCTGGTGTGTGGGTGGGGGGTGGGGGGGGCAGCGCCAAGCTGGACATGCTGGGCCGAGCTAGGATGGCCGCCTGTCTTCCCTGTCCACCAATCGGCTTGATCGAGGAAGGAAATCTCGACTATTAGTGGGTGAACAGAGAAACAAAAGTTAAAACATTCACATAATTTAACTTGACCATTAACTTGTTCAAAACAGTTTCGTCTCGTGGTACACCAAGTAAAACATAAACAGAAGGCGTTCCATCCTACATTTCAAGCTAAATAAAGCTATCGCCGGCCTGCTTCTCTCCCTCTCACACGGCTCCAAGCGTCACGACATGGCTTTTCACGACCCGCCGGTCCTAAATAAGGAGATAGGGAGGCTAGGTGAAAAAGATGGCTCGTTTCAGGACTCCCAGAAACTGTAAAATCTGCTGGCCGGTGTGTGTGTCGGGGGAGAGGACAGTCGTGATACCTGAGCCGCCGCATTTTTGCCGGGAGAACATGGCGTCGGGTGGTGGTAAACTTGTCGTGGCGACGAGGAGCCTGGAGGTGCGTCAGGTGTGGCCCGGCGGGTCACGGGGCGGCGGGGCTGTGACAGAACAATGCCCGACGCCTCGCTCGCTTACGTCTCAACCGCTCGGCGAGGTCAGCTCGGCGGTTCGCATAATCTGTAGCGAATCCGACGACCTGTCTCCAATTTGAATAAAAGCCCATCCATGAAAGAAAATCTATATACAAAGGAAGTTAATGAAATATGCAAAGCCTTCAGTACTGCGTGGTTGATGGGCCCTCAGCCATATGCACGCAGATTGCTGGGTTAAATGAAATGATTACATCGATCCTTCTTTCTTACAAATATCATGACACGCAGTAATTTAAGAGGTAGATAATCTTTTAAGCGTATCACAGAAAAAATAAAGCAGACGGTAGACGGCAAGAAAGGTGCCGAGAGAAATGGACAATAATCTGTACAAATTATTGCAAGAAATCCTTTAAACGACTTTTCCTATGACAAGCGTAGCGAGTGAGGATGTCTCATGGAAGTTATTTCTCGCAGGAGGAGGTAGAGGAGGAAGAGGAAGGGGGAGGGGTAGGAGGAGGAGGAGGAGGAGGAGGAGGAGGAGGAGCAGAATATAGGAGAGCAGGATAAGCGTGCGGGGGATGTGTGGTTGAGACTCTCCGTCGTGGTGGCTGTTCCTGTCCTGCAGTGTTCCGGAGGGCGGCTGGCCCCAACAGGACGCTCACTGCTCAACGAGTGACTTCGCAATGTTTCCAATCTATAAACATGAAGTATGATATAACAGTTTTACCTTACGCTTCCTTTTCATGTGATGTATTAATTTCAATGACGTGCTAAACAATACACTGAATAAAAAGTGAATATTGTAAACTAATTTTTTAACGAAGCAGAACAATGGCATTCATATCTTTAATCTGTAAAATAAAATCTGAAAATCTAATAAAATAAAGGACAGCTGATGTTTGTATCCGTTCACCAGCTCGACGGCAAGGCAGAAGAAGGCTGGTGTCTGTGTGGGGTGACGCTGGCGGTGGAGTTGTTGCTAAACACACTCAGTGGCAGCTAACTTAAATGCAGTGATAGTCGGTATTATTACTGATTTACCATATAACGACGTGATTCCTTAGTTAGAAATTAGGGACTCAATTCTCAAGACAACTAAAAACATGTCGATTTAGGATGAATGGTCGAGGATGTGGTGAAAAGTTTAATTCACAACAACAACATCAACAACAATTACTGCTACTATTACAACTACTACTACTACTACTACTACCACTACTACTGTTTTTTCTTTTTCTACTACTACTACTATTGCTGCTACTACTATTACTATTAATATTACTACTACAACTATTGCTACTACTACTACTACTACTACTACTACTACTATTACTACTACTACTACTACTACTACTACTACTACTACTACCACTGTATTTACCCCTAATTCTCCTTTTCCTCCACATCCTCCTCCTCCTCCTCCTACTACTACTACTACTACTACTGCTACTGCTCCTACGACTAGGCTACTACTACTACTACTACTACTACTACTACTACTACTACTACTGCTGCTGCTACAGTTACTACTACTACTACTACTACTACTACTACTACTACTACTTTTATTTATACGGGCCTCCATCTATTAGAGTTGCGTTGTGAGCGGTATATTCTCTCATATCCTTTCACAAAGCAACTGCTACTACTACTACTACTATTACTACTACAACTACTACTACTACTACTACTATTATTATTATTACTAATATTACTACTAATACTACCACTTTTACTTTCGAACTACTGCTGCTGCTGCTGTTACCAATACCGCATCCACCAATACTGTTAATACTACCACTACCACTACTACACCCACTACTACCTTTACTCTCATTACCCATATCTATCCACAGTTACTTCTTCATAGCCACGAGGTGTTGGCAGCATACTTAGTCGTCTGTTTCTTTTCTTTGCAGACTAAGAAACACCCGCCCAACCACATCAAGCGGCCCATGAATGCCTTCATGGTGTGGTCGCAGATGGAGAGAAGAGAGATTGTCAAATACGCCCCCGACACCCACAACGCCGAGATCTCCAAGCAGCTAGGCCGTCGCTGGAAGATGCTGACGGAGGAGCAGCGGCGACCATACCGGGATGAAGCCGAGCGCCTCAAGCAATTGCACATGCGCGAGTATCCGGACTACAAGTACCGGCCGCGTAAGAAGTCTAAGGATCCGCTGAAGGGTGTGTCGGAACGGTGCGGCGGGAAGGTAGGAAAAGTCCACCAGATGAACAGCATTTGCAAGGAGTTTGCCAGCGGCATCAAGACGAAAGACTGCCTCCTTGGCAAGCCCAAGGGAGACCTTCAGGGTATGGAAGACCACGTGAGTTGGTCTCTGCCCCTCACCCCAACCTCTCCGCCTCGTGTCCCTACCAGTCCCACAACCTCCGATCTTCCAGACTCCCCAGAGAGCGCCTTCAGCTTTGACGACCACTCCTTCATCAGATCTTCAATGGTCACCTTCCCGCCCACACCCACCCAGAGCTACGGCGCGCCCACCGATGGCCTTCCCCGCTCATCCCCGGCCACAAGCACATCTTTCTCCTACCACAACGCTGTACCCTCCGCTCCCTCCCCCAGCAGGACAAGCAGCTGCCTCTACAACGTCCCCCAGCGGCACCCAGCTTACAATCCAAGCTTCTTCGCCGAACAAAAGCTGGCACACGCTTATCTGAAGCCTGAAGCCCTCACTCCCGCCGGGTACCTGAAGCGCGAACAGGAGCAGCTTCATTTGCAACAACAACGTCTCCACCAACAACAACAACAGAAGGCGAGCTTCCACCAGCATCAGCAGCAGCTTCAGCAACATTCTTGTCTCTACTCGCCTGTTGGTTCACAAGTTGCTCCATTCTTCGCCTCGGCAGTTGCGGCACATCAACACCATCACCACCAACACCACCCTCACCATCAACAACACCAGCAACACCATCACCATCAGCAGCAACAGCAACACCAGCATCATCACCATCAGCAGCAACAGCAACAACAGCAACAACAGCAGCAGCAGCAGCAACAGCAACAACAACAACAACAACAACAACAACAACAACAACAACAACAACAGCAGCAACAACAACAGCAACAACAACAACAACAACAACAACAACAACAACAACAACAACAACGACCTCAAATGGCGACAGTCAAAGTTGAGGTCCAGGAAACTCACCCCGCGACGCTTGATGACCTCGACAATATCGGGGTCACGGAGTTGATTCCCATGACCTCCGACCTGAAGGTGGAGCTGGACTCGCTGGCCGACCTAGGCTACGAGTCTGGCGGGTCAGGGGCGGGCGGCTGGGCCAATGTCTCCATCACCTCGGCCAACCCGAACGTCCTGGCTGACTTTGAGATCATGAATGCATGGATCAACTCCTGAGCTACCGGTGTGGACTCTCTACAAGTCTTTCAATATCGTGTGTGCTCGCTCAGAGGTGCCCCGGAGGACGAGGTATGATGAGAGAGGACTCTTGCGTTTCCGTATCAATCGCCTGAGTTCGCTACAGCCACGGCTTCCCGGAGTGTGGCAAGCAAACTTCCCTGTGCATATCCCGCTGCTGTGTCATGACCGTCTGTGTACAGATGTCTGCGTGTACATATTATTTGAATACACATTGCCGGGTATTCGTAGACTAGTTACCAGTTTAGCTGATGTTGTATGCTCGCCCAGTATTTCATTTCTCACCTGCACCAGATAAAGTCTAGTCACTGAACTACTAATACGATATTATGAACATAAGATATTTGTCAGAAAAAAAAAAAATCGTGGCTGTTCCTAAGCAGCAATGCTCATGTCACAACAAAAAAAGTAGTAGTTACCCATCGAAATCTCATCTCCCGACATCAACAAACAAATCAAAACACAAGAACCACGAACAGACCGCCTCAGGGTTCTCGGAGGACGTAGTTTGAACAGTGACGAGCGATGGCACACGTGGCTACTTCAAAGGTGGCGCAGACACCGACAAACTGTTAGTTGTTAAGTGTTGCCGTCAGGCGAGAAGACGAGGTGATCAAGTGCTTTGGCTGGGTGGTAGTGATAGTAGTGGTGGTGGTGGTGGCGGTGGGGGTGGTGGAGGGTGTGTGGGAAGTACTTGATGAATGTGGTGGAAGTGGTGGTGTGGTGGCGTTAGTGACATGGTGGTGAGGCGTGCGAGGGAGAGAGTTGACCTGTCCACCTGGAGGAAGGCATGGCAGACCGGCTGTACATGCTGCACCAATGCCACTACGTCGCCTTGGTGGGATGCCATGCCAAGGACACACACACACACACACACACACACACACACACACACACACACACACACACACACACACACACACACACAGTCATACTCACGTTTAGATCACCGGAACATGTATAACATGTTTCATCAAAAAACAAACAAAAAAACAAAACATACGACAGGTGACGTGAGTGTCGCCCACTTGTACCTGGTGGCGGCTTGGGTCGCGGCGGCGCACCTTCCTCGCCCAGGCAAGGGGACAGAGGAGGGTGTGCCGCCGGCCACGAGTCTACCACTGTTCATAATGTTCCTCGGCTGTGGCGTCTTGGGGCTCTGTGAGGGAGGCAGGGGGCGGCAGGGGCCAGGCCGAGGGACACTGCTGTGCCCTGCTCACCTCCTCGCTGTGGGCACAGACCCGCAAGACGCCTCTAGCCTCCACGCGACGCTCAGGACTCTTCCTGACGTACACTGTGGAGTATTATATTGTAAAAAAGAAAATATATATTGTGTATCATAGACTTTTTTGTTGTGTGCGTTACTCTTTTGTTTTGTTTTGTTTTATGAAACGGTGTTTTGCAGATTTTTTGTGGTAGACGAGTAGTTGTACTTAGAGCAAATATAGTTAATATATATGAATGTTATATACACAAATTTATTAGGAAGTGAAAGGCTAGGCAGAGGCGCTCAAGTACACAACGAAGGGAGGAGAAAGCTGGCTTTTTCTTGGTTCCTGCAGTACCACCACCCAGGGCTTTCTCTCTCTCTCTCTCTCTCTCTCTCTCTCTCTCTCTCTCTCTCTCTCTCTCTCTCTCTCTCTCTCTCTCTCTCTCTCTCTCTCTCTCTCTCTCTCTCTCTCTCTCTCTCTCTCTCTCTCTCTCTCTCTCTCTCTCTCTCTCTCACTGGTGTTCACATTTTCCAATTTCTTATATTTCAAATTAATGTTATTTTACATGTATTTGCTTCCAGCCACATATTTGCTTGTTTCTTAATTAATGAAGCTGTTCACTTTCGTTTTTGTTTGATATTGATATAATTTACTCTCTCTCTCTCTCTCTCTCTCTCTCTCTCTCTCTCTCTCTCTCTCTCTCTCTCTCTCTCTCTCTCTCTCTCTCTCTCTCTCTCTGGCGCCCTGTTCGTGTGTTCGTCGGTACGTCTTGTTGTGGCTCAAATATTTATGCAAAACTTGTGTACATAAGATATTTATTATTAGGAGTTTTCTTAAGCATTTATTTAGCTGCAATTGACATTTTATACGTTTGCACCACCGAAATAAAGTTACTGACTGAAGGAATCCTGGGCTTGTGTTCTCTCCCTGCTGACCGCTTGACGATGACACTGAAGAAAAAAAAAAGGAAAAGAAAGATAATACAGATGACGCTAATGAAAAGAGAAAGGAAAAGAAAGGAAATATAAATGATGCTGATGAAAATGAGGAATGAAAATAAATAAAATACAAATGAATGATAGAAAAGAGAAAGGAAAAGAAAGATAATACAAACGACACTGATAAAAAAGAGAGAAAGGAAAAGAAAGAAAATACAAATGACACTGATTAAAAGAGAAAGGAAAAGAAAGAATATACAAATGACACTGATTAAAAGAGAAAGGAAAAGAAAGGGAACACTAATGGCAAAAATATAAAAAGGTAAAAAAGGTAAAGTTGGGGGCATACGCTGTAGCAGTGCGTGGCCTCGGTGCTCATCTCCGTAACATTGGCCCTTGAGCCTGTGGTGGGAGGGAGCCCAATACCCCGGGACACAGGGCCAGTGTGACATCCGGGTTACACAGTTCACCTTCCCCAGGTTTCCCCAGGTACCCATTTATCGACCAGGCCGAGAGGGAGGATGAACAACTGGGTGAGCTGCAGGCCGACTGCCCGGGCTGGGATTTGAGCCCGGGTCCGCGGAGTCGAAGCCAGGCACGCTGACCGCTAGACCACGGAGCCGTATATATAAAAAAAGAAAGGAAAATAAAGATTATACAAAAAAGAGAGAAAAGAAAAGAAGGAAGATACAAATGACACTAAAAGAGAAAGGAAAAGAAAGATTATACAAATGATACTAAACAAAAAGATAGGAAAAGAAGGAAAATACAAATGACACTAAAAAAGATAGGAAAAGAAGTAAAATACAATTGACACCAAAAGATAAAAGAAAGGAAAAACAATACAGATGACATTGATGAAAAATGAAAATGGAAGAGAAAGATAATCCAAGACAATAAGGAAAAGAAAGTAAATCCTCTAGAAAAGTACCGAAAACAAGTATAATACACTTAATCACCTCAATTAAATTTCCTGTGGCCACTTCAGCCTTTCTATCTCTTTCTCTTTCTTTCTTATCAATTCATTTATCTAATTTATTTATCAACTTATCTGCATCTATTATTAACACACACACACACACACACACACACACACACACACACACACAGACATTATCTTTTCTCTATAACTTCAGTAACATGAACTTCGCTACCTTTGTTTACACGGTCAAGCATATCATCAAGTCGTATGGAACCTGGACAGAAGAATTTGAGATGCAGAGTAGCCATCATGCGAAACCAATCGACGACACTCTCTGCGAATATAGTCTGCAAAGGTACTGAGGAGAAGGAGTATGGGGCGGCAGAGGAGGAGGTGGAGGAAGAGGGACCACTAAATCATGGGACATATTAACCAAGGCAGACAAGTGAGGCAGCGAATGTTATGGATGATCTGCCCGGGCGGAGAGTAAGTGGACGGCTGGCGGCGTGTTGAGGTGCTGGGGCGGGAAAATAAACGAATCTTTCAGGCCGAGAGGGATTGTCGGGCACAGCCATTTTAGGTCTTCACGCAAGTTCCCCATTACGTGCGGCCGATACGATCAGGATAAAAGTGTTGCGGGCAAGATAAGATAAAGGCGGCGTCTTGTCCTCGCTGGCGGCGGCGGCGGCAGCGGCGGAGACGGCAGCGAGGCAACAAGGCTGGTGAGGTGCAGCAGCCGAGCGTCCTGATTCCGCTTATGAAGCCTTTCACTTTTTAATCAAGGCTGTGCGCTGCTGCTCTCACGGGCACACACACAAGCATTCAGCGACATGCTGTAGTGAGCCACTTAATACCTAATGCAGTAATGAATACAGATTAATATAAAATTAATCGGATTTACATTTAGGTTTTAAACTAACATACATAAAGGATATTAACAACGGAATTTGAAGTAGGATTGTTATGCCAGTATTTAATTCGTCATTCCGCGGAAAATATTTTTGTTACTTGATAGTTATTTTCAGGAGCTGAGAGCGAAAGATAACAATTAGTGAATGATAATGTAACTTACTGTCATTACACTTGTCCTTGCGGTGAGAACTGTTTACAGTATAGGGTATTGTTAAGCTTGCCTCCGTCACTCGTCAGAAGGAAACATAAATGAAAGCGAAAATGCTGACGGAATTATCAAAAGCAGTAGAACTCGTTACAAGTTATTGCTGCACATCAAAACTGTGAGTTGAGGAGGGACGCACGTTTATCAGGGAATCTTTTTGCTGTAATCTGTGATCAGTAAAGAACGCAGACGCGCTCCCGAGGCTTACCATGGGGCAAAAGCAAAACGCTGCTTGTTTCATTAGCGATGGATTGATGTAGACCGTGACCGTCTGACTCACAGGTTCATGCTGTGAACCTCGGGACTGACGACAGCTGCGTCGCGGTGAGGTGTGAGGCGAACCAGCCAGGACTTTAGGTGCGGAGACGATGACCGGAGAACGTCACCGTTATCACGTACAAGAACAATAAAAATCCGCCTCGTAGAGATAGTGTTCAAGGTGAAAACAAGGTGAATCTGAGTATATGGTGGGATGCTAGAGAATGAAAGGTTTATTCTGATTAAGATTTGCACGCCTTGGAGACGCCATGTGAGTATCAACAAACAGCAGCGGGCAACAGAGCACCAGGTCTGGTGGTGTTGCATCTTGGTTTGTATCACCCATGGTCTCCAAAGCCTCCTTCATCTAATAAGGACCTTATCTGACTGTGGCGGGGAATAAAAAAAAAGTCACGTATGGCTCAATACACGTGCCACAACTCAGAGTTTCTTGGCATCACGTTTTTATTTGTGATCCATGATGCTTACACTCAGCTACATTCATTCAGTAAGCAGACTCTGAAATGCTAACAACAGTGTGCCCAGACAATGAAGTATTGTGTCGTGAGCGTAACTATTGTGAGTCTTCCCATTCTTGTTTTGTTGGCTGGTGCAGCGCCGTACTGAGCAACGCCGGCAGACGCAGCTCAGACCAGCAGGGCGGGGCCGCCTGTTTGCACCGCTTCAGAAGTTAACTTTTTTCAGTGAAGCTCCTTACATATTTCATTAGCCTCACATTTCATCATCGTGCCTTCAAGGTGATGGAGCGACTGTGAATAGAAACTGCCTAAGCTTCGTGTTCTTAGTATAGCAACTTTTTTTATTACATCATTCATACCCAAAATTTATAAAGATGTGAAAAAGGAGGCGAAGAGGAGAAATTCGAACCTTTGATGAGGAACATGGTATAGTGTATTACTTAACAAAAGCATCTTGGTGCAACAAGAGAAAAAAATATTTAAAAAAACAAACCAGTCGACTCTTCTGGATGTAGAACGCTGTAATGAACGGATCCTTGTAGACGTGTCGCTATTGACGCGCGCCAGAATGTTACATCAAACGATCCCGTCCTCGTGATGACCTCTTGACCCCATGGTGCGGGGCGGCGCGAGGCCGAGTATCTTTCACGGGTTGTTGTGAGGCTGAGGGAGGCGGACGCCCCTCCTCTCGAGTTATCGGCACACCGCCCCCTGTGGCCTTCAAGTGGCGATCTTTGATAACGCCCCGCTCCTCCCAAAGGCCGCGCCACTTGTGACCACCTATCTACGGCCGCTGACGTGACTCCACGGGCACTAACATCCACCAGGAGCCTCCAACTTCACCTTAGGCCAAAATGTCGCCAGCTGGATTGCCAAAACTTATGAATAATACCAACACAGTAACCTCGTGCAAGAGCACAGGTGCCTGGGTAAGATTTTGAGCAATAGGACATTTATGATATCTATGACCTAAGCCTTAGCAAGTATCTTTTGTGATGCGTTGTGTGTTCCTCGAGCTCTGTTGAGATTTTCAGCAGGCCGAGAATATTACACGATCGAGGATATTACATGCACACAACCATCATGAAGGAAAACGTTATCAGCCCGCCCTAGTGTTTTCTTTTGTGTCTGATAAATAGATAAATTTGAGGTCGTTGTTGTGGAAAATGTTTGACCCCAAGTAGATAACGGGATAGAGGAAATATCTTGTGTTTATCAGAGTTGTGGTGTATAACTGCTCACAGTAATCGCCTCTGGAGTAGTGATGCACATTATGATAAAAATGTTCTACATATATCAACATGAATACACGTGCTTGTCGGGAGTGTGGCAAGTGTCCTGTGGTACTCTTGGGCAACGGGAGCAGCGGCGAGTAGGTTTTTCCAGTAGTTTGTGATGAGCAGCGTCTTGAGGCACGCGGAGTCACTTAAGTTGTGCTAAATAGCGGACCTTAAGGAGATGCAAATTATCGGCTCCGTGGTTAAGGATGAGAAGGTGTTCATTTATGGTTCTTGAGACTGTGGTCAGTGTGTCTTGGAAACTCACGGTATTATAAGACACTTTCGTTTCTCACATCAGCTATTTCTAAAGGTCAAAGAGGGGGTCAGTCGGGTTCTCATAAGTGTATCTTCAGGTTCATGGTTCAGAAGAAGGGTTCAACTACCACCAGGGTCATAAAAACTCCTACTGGAAATGCCCACAACTCCTACGAAAGCCTTGTCAAATGTGTTTTCTTGGGCGACGAAATGTCTTATAATACGACCCAGTGACTAAGTAACTATAGTGACATCAGGACGGAGGTTATGTTAGCCAGTTTGTACGCATCTTTCCAAACAAGTAAAAAAGTGAGTACCAATTGGAAGTGGTGCGTACGGACTGGCGAATAAATCCTAAGTTTCGGTCAATAGGCAATCTGTGGAGACCGGGACATTGTGGTGGGCAGGTTGTGGTGAGGTGAAGCGCTTTATCGGGTCTGTGGAAACTAGATTGTGTGTTTAATCGGTGCGTTATCGGATCTGTGGCGAGGAGGGTGTGACGGTGAGTGCATTGTGGTGGGTACTTCACACTAATTCTAGAGTCTGTGGCCGGAACCGTAACCGCAATCGGACGTGCATGACAGTTTAGCACAGTCACGCTTTGTGCCCTCCTTTTTTGTTTTTCGTTTTACATTTTACTTTTTAATTGTGTCAACTAATTTTTTTGTTGTTGGGGGTCGAAGTTTTTGTTTTTGCATTTTACTTTTTACTTTTTGTGTCAAGTGAAGATTTTTTTCTGTTGGGTGTCTTACCTGTAACTGCTTACTTTTTAATTGTGTCAAACGATTACGTTTTTGGTTTGGCGTCGAGTAGTTTTTTTTTTACATTTTACTTTTTACATTTAAATTATGTAAAACGAAGATTTTTTTTTTGTTAGGGGTCGAATAAGCTTTTTTGGTGTTACATTTTACTTTTTACTTTTTAATTGTGTCAAGCGAGGACTTATTTTTTTCGCAATATTTTTTTCCAACACACTCTTTTTCTCTGTCTATCTTACTATCTATCTTCCTACGTATCTAACACAAGTGCACTGAACGTCTTTCGAGCGCTCCGTCAACGCCGCCCCGGGGAAGTGATGTGGCAAAATATATATATCGGCCACCGAGCGTGAAAATATCTATACGTATCGTTCCCGCGGCGAGGATTTTGTTACTGGAAGACGAGCGAGGCGCAGAAGAGGTGCTGGCCGGAAACGAGTTGTGACCGTCATCAAAGAAGTGAAAGAACTCACTCTCTCTCTCTCTCTCTCTCTCTCTCTCTCTCTCTCTCTCTCTCTCTCTCTCTCTCTCTCCTGCGATAACGACAAAAACAGAAATACACCCATGATAAGGAAGTGAGTTGGCGGAAACTCTCGCGCACTAATAACTGACGCTCGTGAAAGGTTAAGTCCCACGCACCGGCCGCAATGAGTTCTGGCTGAGGTGACGCCGGACTTGGGATGGTGGCGACGGCGGCGACGGCGAAGGCAGCGGTGGCGGCGGCAGCGGCGACGGCAACAGCGAAGGCAGCGGTGGCGGCAGAAACGGAAATGTAATGTGTCCCGTGTTGTGCTTTCTCTGTGTTTCTGAGTGTGTTTATATGGGTATTCTTCGATCACTTTCCGTCGTGTGAGGTTGTGTTCATAACGTCTGCTGAATGTTTGTCGAGTAACTGCTTTTCTTTTTGTTTAGATTCTTCGGGCTCTTTCGGTCTTGGGGAGATTGCTTACGCTTTTCATTGTCTATTGGGTAGCAAGCATTTTTGAGTGATTAACGGGTATTTTTTTACATAGACTGGTGCATGACTACATAATACCCACTAAGTATTTATTCAGTGCACGGTATCATCATCAAAACAAGATTATCGCAACGAAACACTGAAAACAATCAATGTATGAAGCGAGCGTGATGATGCACATACACAGGAAGGGAAGACTGTCACATAAAAACCCTAACATGCAACAATATCGTCGCATAGTCGAATATTTTGTACGAAGTGCTTCGAGCGGGAGGAATTCCGCTCCCACACAAAGGGTTCCCAGCAGCAGGGTCTTCTTCAGCCCGTCAACCCGCGGGGTGCTGGTAGAAGTGTGGCGTTTCGTGCGGCGGCCCACTAATGGCAGCCTTCCTTCACGGGGAAATTTTCAAATCATAGGAATCTCGCACTCAGGATATTTCAGGCATGAGAGCCCCGCCTGAATGACTTAGCGGGCGGTGAAGATAGATATTTGCTCTTCGCACAGCATATGTTGCCGCCTTTCTTTCTTTTCGAGGCTGTATTGAAAGATGTAAAGATAACACATAAAACAGCACTAGTAATTGACAGTGATCAGAGGTAATGCAGGCAGTACATTACCGTCGTCCATTTCGAAAATGTAATGAAAGAGGATATGATATAGTAAAGCCGGAGTATGAGTTAACAGTAGAAACACATATTTTTTTCCCCGTAGCACAGTAAGCATCACTGTCTTGCTTTTCGGGCCAATAATGGAAAAGCAAAGGAAGGAGAAAACTCAAATTCGAATCAACAGAGATCCGAGGTAAGGACAGACATCTTTCCTGAGCACCACATTTACCACCATCCTTCTTTTTGATACAGCAAGGAAGAACAAAAGAAATGGAGCACTCAGGATTCGAATTAACAGTAATAATCAGAGGAAAAGATAGATATTTCGTCTTGGCACAGTACGTTACCTTCTGTCTTTTCCTTTGACGGCGTAATGAGGGCGCGAGAGAAATGAAAGACTCCATTGCAAATTAACAACGATAATCAGAGATAAGGACAGACATTTCATCTTCACGCAGAATACGTTAGTACCGACCTTCTTCCTCTTTGACACTGCAACGAAAAAAAAAAAAGTAACTCCACTCTGAGTTAGCAAATACAAGAAGTAAAGATATACATTTATTTCTAGCACATTTACACTTCACTCTCTTACTTTTAGAGACTATAACGAAGCAGCAGAAGAAACTGAGAAACGTCACTTCGAATCAGCATCAAAGGAAACGGCCAACATTTTTCCCAACAGAGTGTACATCAGCCTCTTTCCTTTTGCTCCTATAAATAAAGTATTGGCGAGAGAGAAAACTCCACTTTCAATTAGCAGACGTCAGGTG
This sequence comes from Eriocheir sinensis, assembly GCF_024679095.1. Classification (NCBI taxonomy): domain Eukaryota; kingdom Metazoa; phylum Arthropoda; class Malacostraca; order Decapoda; family Varunidae; genus Eriocheir; species Eriocheir sinensis. The sequence goes on from NC_066548.1 coordinate 11,020,933, forward strand.
TTAATACAGAACTTATATACATACATCATCAACCTCTTTCCTTTGGTTACTACAACTAAATTATACGCGTGAGAGAAAACTCCACTTTCAATTAACAGACGTCAGGTGTTAATGCAGAACATATATACATACATTAACCTCTTTCCTTTGATTACTATGATTAATATGCAGGATAAAGAGGAAACTCCACTTTGGCTTAGCAGTCGTTAGGGGTTAATACAGAGTTTTCTTTCCTATGACAATATACATACATCACCCTCGTTCCTCCGCAGACAACAATAAGTGTGCAAAGGAGAGAAAATTTCACCAAGAATTAGAAGTCATAATAGGTAACGTCAATGTTTTCTTGGTACAATATGCATCACTCTTTCGAGACTTCAACAAAATAGGAAGAAAAAAAAACCCGAAGAAATAATAGGATAAAGATTTCTTCTTAACGAAATGCAAATCATCTTTCATTTTAGTGCTATAATGAAGGAGCAGAACGGAAACATGTATTCGAATTAACAAGGATCAGAGGTATGGAGAGACATTTTTTCCTTGGCACAACACATATCACCCTATTAACTTGTAATGCTCTAATGAGCGAGCGAAGGAAATCGAAAGACTCCCACTTCAAATTACCAGCGATGAGACGCTCTTTCCTCTCCCGCCCAGAGGAAGGACTGGAAAGACAGGGTCGCTTCCCTCAGCCCCGGGAGAAGGACGCGCCGGATAAGTGAATGTGACGCCGCTAATTCACCGGCCGGATGTAGGAGCGACGGAGACGAGGACAGAAGAAAAGTAAGTTGATATTGGAGAAAAAAAGCTGCAAATATAAGTTTGTGTTACAGTTGTGGAGGAACAGGATGAGGAGGAGGAGGAGGAGGAGAATGGTAAAGGAAGATGAGGAGGAGTAGGAGGAAGAGTAAGATGAGGAGGAGGAGGAGGAGGAGGAGGAGGAAGAGAATGGTAAAGGAAGATGAGGAGGAGTAGGAGGAAGAGTAAGATGAGGAGGAGGAGGAAGAGGAGGAGGAGGAGGAGGAGGAGGAGGAGGAGGAGGAGGAGGAGGAGGAGGAGGAGGATAGAAGAAAAAGGAGGAACACAAAAACAAGAGAAAACTTGATATGCAGTGAAAAAAAATATATATTGTAAGAACAAAAGTAAAATGCCATTACTAATGATTAATAATAGTAAAGTTTTAATGGTAGCTAATAATAATGATAATGATAATAATAATAATAGTAATAATAATAATAATAATGATAATAATAATAATAATAATAATAATAATAATAATAATAATAATAATAATAATAATAATAATAATAATAATAATAATAATAATGTGTGTGTGTGTGTGTGTGTGTGTGTGTGTGTGTGTGTTTGTGTGTGTGTGTGTGTGTGTGTGTGTGTGTGTGTGCTACTACTACTAATACTACTACTGTGTGATAATAAAAAATTCTTCGGTTTTTGTTCTTATTCCTATTCTTATTACTTTGTGTGTGTGTGTGTGTGTGTGTGTGTGTGTGTGTGTGTGTGTGTGTGTGTGTGTGTGTGTGTGTGTGTGTGTGTGTGTGTGTGTGTGTGTGTGTGTGTGTGTGTGTGTGTGTGTGTGTGTGTGTGTGTGTGTGTGTGTGTGTGTGTGTGTGTGTGTGTGTGTGTGTGTGTGTGTGTGTGTGTAATAATAATAATAATAACAACAACAATAAAAGAAGAAAAAATGACAATAACGGTAATGAAATAAAAAGATATGAAAATATACACTAATATCAATAATAGACAATATAACAATACCTAGAACTGCGAGAGAGAGAGAGAGAGAGAGAAAAGAAGAGAGATCGAGAGAATGAGATCGAGAGAAAAAGAGAATTAAATCGAGGGAATGAGAAAGAGAAAGAACGAGAGATAAAGACTAAAAGAAAGAGAAACTTGTTGACAGAGCCCCTGCAGTAACAACAAATGCGCAAACAGATGAACAGCGACTAACACCATTAATAATTCCCGCCGCTCCTTCGTTTGGTCTTCGTACACATGAGGGGAAAAAGGGCGGATTCTGCTAAAACGTATCGGCCGCCGCTGCCTTTGGTCCGAGGTGAAAACTGATCCCCGCGCACCAGTGTTTGCCTCTCTGATTGTCGGCCGTTTATTATTTCCTCCTGTGTGCCTCGTGATCGTTCTCCATCTGTTTTTTGTTCCTCCAATCTTCCTGATCCTTCTCTCTTGCTTCTTTCTCTTCTTCCTTTCATTGCCTTTCATTGCTCTTTTCTCCTCCACCTTTTCTATACCTATGTCATTATTACTATTTAGACCAACTTATTATTTTATTTTAGGGTTTTCCATCTCCTTTATCTCTCCAATCTTCCTGATCCTTCTCTCTTGCTTCTTTCTCTTCTTCCTTTCATTGCCTTTCATTGCTCTTTTCTCCTCCTCCTTTCCTATACTCATGTCATTATTGATATTTAGGCCAACTTATTATTTTATTTTAGGGTTTTCCATCTTCTTTATCTCTTTTATCCCCTTTCCTTTCATCTCTCTCTTCTCTTCCTCCTCCTCCTCTTCTAAGTCTTCATTGCTATCAAGACTATTTTTTTTCGTTTCAGTTTTTCCATTTTTTTCCTTTTCTTATCACCATCGTCATCATCAGCGTGGTCCAGACATTATTTTCAGCAGCAACATCATCACTCCAACATCATCATCATCATCATTACCATCATCGTTCTGTATTTTCCACTCATCATCGTCATCATCATCATCGTTGTGGTTCAGACTCCCTTCTCGACTCGGAACAAAGAAATACTCGAGGAATGAATGTTTGCTCGGTGATTTTACGAGAACGAGTCAACAGGTAAGCAGGAAGAGGAGAAGACCCATGGACGGACGGAAGGGGTGCGGGGGATGTATCTTTGCCTAGGCCCTCAACCCCCTCTTCCTCTCCCCTGCCCTCCCCTTCTCCTTCCCTCCTTCTCTCTGTTTTATTGGCATCGAGGTTTTTATTCAGTTTTCTACCACTGCGCGTTCGGTTTTATGGCTGCGGTTTTCTAAGGCCAAAAGGGAAAAAGAATCCTATTGGTAGTAGTAGTAGTAGTAGTAGTAGTATTGGTAGTGTTGGTGGTAGTAGCAAGGAGTACATGTATGTATTTGTTCGTAGTGGTGTTTGTGGTCATGGTGGTGAAGGTGGTGGTGGTGGGGAAGGAGGGTGGTGGTGGTGGCGGGGATAATATACGTATGTACGTCGTAAAACTTACAGGATAAAGCCATTAATGAGTCACAGGCTGAGAAGAGGCGAGAGTGATAGGCTTGAACGAGGACATGTGTGTGTGTGTGTGTGTGTGTGTGTGTGTGTGTGTGTGTGTGTGTGTGTGTGTGTTAAGGAATGCCAAGGTTAGTTATTAAATTCATGGTCATATAATCAGGTGCATGTAATTAAAGGTACTTAGGAAAATGAACATATGCCACTCTCTCTCTCTCTCTCTCTCTCTCTCTCTCTCTCTCTCTCTCTCTCTCTCTCTCTCTCTCTCTCTCTCTCTCTCTCTCTCTCTCTCTCTCTCTCTCTCTCTCTCTCTCTCTCACACACACACACACACACACACACATTAAGAGCGACTTGCAAATGACTTCCTATCGAGACGACCAAAGGTGTCCTTGATGCAGAAGCACAGAAGCCCCACTCACTTACCAACCCGCCCACTCACCAACCCACTCACTCCCTCACTCACTCGCTCGCCATTACTCATTACAACCCTTCCTTTTTAGACTGTCGATGTTAAGCTCAATTCTAGTAGTATCTTGAACCAAAGCGAACCATCAACTATTCTGCTTCACTCCAGCAACTGATCAACATACAAGCGAGTCAATTTGCATTCCAAGAGACTTCCCGATATCCGCGGCGCCCACCACACGCGAGAGTCTTCCGTGCGGCGGCCGGGAATAGCGCGGCTTCTAGTGTGTCTTTGTTGGCCTCAGACGGGGCTCGGCTTCCACACTGCCTGATATATCTCATGAGGCCGAGAGAGGGTGGTGAGGACGAGGATGAGCAGGAGGAAAAGCACGAAGAGGAGTAGGAGCAGGAAGAGGATTTGGATACGGTGGAGAAAGAGCAGGAGAAAGAGCACGCAGAGTAGCAGGAGCAGTTGAAGGATTTGGATGATGATAATGATGAGGAAAACAGGAAGAAAGAGCGAGAGCAGGAGGGAGATGATGAAGAATAGGATGATAATGATGATGGTGATGATGATGATAAGAATAAAGAGGAAAAGCAGGAAGAGGTATAATGGTAGTAGTAGAAGTAATAAGAGAAGGAGGAGGATGAAACGGATAAGGAGGAGGAAGAAGAAATGAAGGAGGAACACTGAGAGGAGTAATAGGTGGTGATAAAGAGGAGGAGGAAAAGTACGAAGAGCAGCAACAGGAGGAGGAGGAGGAGGAGGAGGAGGAGGAGGAGGAGGAACAGAAGGGGGGAACAAGGAGGAGGAAGAGGGGTTAAACATGTATTGCTTTAAGTGGCGGTGTTGGTGAGATGCCGCGGGTAATGGCGCGTTGAGTGGTGTGATTGCGGCAAAAGATGGACGGTGACAAGGCGCTGAGGCCGAGGGAACGCCGCTATGCCGACGATAAATATTCCAGCCGAGCCCGCTCCAGCACCTCAAAAGAAAGTATAATAAACAAACGCAACACGACACCAACGATCGCACATTCTCCTTAGTACCCGAGGTGTCTGTTAGCTTCATTTTTTTCTCTTTTCTGTGGTATATATGTTGTTTTTTTGGCTGCACAGTACCTCCAAAAAAGAAGTTAAATGTACACAACAACGACGCCAACGATCACACATTCTCCTTAGTACCCAAGGTGTCCGCCAGCTGCATTTTTTTCTCTTTTTTGTAGTATATATGTATTTCTTTTTTGGCTGCTCAGTACCTTCCAAAAAAGAAGTAAAATATGTAAGCACAACAACGACGCCAATGATCACCACACATTTTCCTTAGTCTTCGATGTGTCCCTTAGTTGTATTTCTTCTTATTTTCCTTGCAGCATTTACTCTTTTTTTTTGCTGCTCCCACTGCCCGCTCTAGTACCTCAGAATGAGTATAATAAACAAACAACAACGACACCAATGATCCTCACACGTTTACCTCAGTCCTCGATGTGTCCTTTGGTTGAATTTCTTCTTATCTCTTCTGTAGAATTTATTTTTTGCTGCTCACACTGTACGTTGCTCTCAATGTACGTTGGTTGCCTTTCTTGTCTTTTTTTGTAGCATTTACTTTTTGTTCCCATGCTCAGCGCCACCACGCAAGATGGAGTAGGCAACTTTTTTTGTTTTGGTTCACGATTAGATTTACGCGTTGATGTGAGTAAGTGATGACCGGGCATTTACATCAAAGCATAGAATGTGAAACTGTATGCATCATTAAAAAAACGCAAACACACACTAACACACACACACACACACACACACACACACACACACACACAGTCCATACTCATACACATAATATATATTTCTTTTTTTCTAAACCACGTTGCGTTGCGCTACGCCCATAAAAAGGTAAATATCAGCTGGGTAGGCAATGTTACCCAAGTGAAAGCCCGCGGTCACCCATTATGACGCAAGGGTGACGTAGTGGTTGCGTGGAAATTAAGGTGACGGCATAATGGCGTACCTTGCCAAGGCGGCTGAGTAATAATGATGGTGCGGGTCCTATGATGACTTTAATGCAGTAATGGTCAAAATAACGATGTAATAGCTAATGCACGGGAGTAATAGTGAAGAAAATGGTGTTATGGTAGTGGTAATGGGGAGGGCGGTGTCTGTAATTTCCGGAGGTTGGGGTGAGGGATGAGGGAGGAGGTGGAGGTGAAAGGGACGAATAGAGGGGAAGGGATACTAGCCAGGCGGACGGACAGACTGAAAGGCACGCCCTGCTTCTCCGTAAAATTGCCCTCTCTGCGGTTCCATCCCCATAGTTTATTTTAGACGGTCGTCATTTATTCACTCACCATGTTCCGGGTGCGGTGAAGCTGCAGGAACAGTCCGGCACGCCAGGGCTGTGCCGCGGCGAGTTGAACGTCCGCCGCCGGCTCTCAGGTCGGGTAGGCACGGCTAAATAGACTCCGCCGCGGCTCTTATTCCGCGTGCCGTTGCGTTGAATGCGTGAGCCAAAACCAGCAACAAAATGGGCGACAGATTGCATGACCCCACGGCAGCGGGAGAGTTCATCCGTGACTCCCATGCAGAGAATAATAACAACCGCACCACCGATGTCGATACTTGCTGGTCGCCGCCGCCGCCACCACCCTGTTTCGTCACCTCGCTCGCCGGTCATTCCCTGTACCCACGCCACCGTCATGAGAAGCGCCGTCACCACCACCACCACCTCTGACGTTCCTCTTTGCTACTTCCCTCACCTTATCACAACTCTCTCCTCCCCTTCTTCCTTTGAAGTTCTCTCTCTTCTCCCAGCATCTTTTCTTCATCTTCCTTTGTTCGTCTCCCGGGTAATTCTTTCCTCCTATGCCCTTCTTTATCCATATACACCCTCCCCGTGTCATTATTCCTTCATTCTTGAATTCGTTTATCTTATTATGTGCTTCTTTGGCTCACGCTCGTCCCGGACTATTCGCTTGACCTCGTTCCGGTGGCTCCCAAAACTTGCCTCGCCGCCGCCTCCGCCCCTCCTCTGTTTGGGTTGCCCCTTTCTTTGAATCTCTTTGTCCCGTTCGTCATCCGACTCCTCCATTAATTGCCTCGCATGGCCGGGCAATGCGTCTAGAGATTGCTGCGGCCTCAAACCTAATAAATGACCGTCAGTTTAAAAGTCTTACGGGGAGGAGACAAGCTGCCCCCAAGAGGCCTAGGAGGAGGGAACAAGGAAGGGTAAAGGAGCCTCGCATGACGGTCTTATCGAGTAGGGAAAACTTGGCACTCCGTAAAAACATCATATCCGCGTATAACTCCTGAAGGCCATCCGCCGCGCTGAGCCTCCTCGTCCCTCATATATAATAAGGGAACAATAAGTGATAAATACCGAGATCCATATGCATGAGTCTGTCAACTCTGGGTGTGTGCGTACATACAGACACGTCCGTCGCCGCCGCTGCCGCCGCCGCCCGCAGGAAGAGCCAAGCACACGAGCTGGGAAATATTAGCATTGTGAAAACTTCCTGAATGTTTCGCCGCTGGTACTTCCCCCTTCCTCCTCCCCCTCGCGGCAGGTGTGACGGAGGAAGGATGAGTGGCGTCACACAGCCTTGGTGCGGCGGGGCCCGGCCGATGACGCTAATTAATTTTGTGTTCCTGTTTGGGGTGTTGACGGAGGCTGAAAAAACTAGTGGGAACGGGTTTTTGTGTCTGTTATGAATATTCAGCTCTTTCCTGTCTTCAGTGATGTTGTCTGTGCATTACTTATTTCTTCGTGCAGTGTTTCTTTTATAGTATTTCATTTATTATTTCTATTTTTGTTTTATTTAATGTTGTCTTGTATCTGTTCCTCCCAACTTGATTGCGTTACATTGTCGCGGAATGGCCACTGACAGAGCCTTAAGTCCTCCCCCCCTTCCCCCCCCCCCCCCTCACACACACACACACACACACACACACACAGGCAGCTTTCAAACACACCACACACTACAGTAGCTCTTCCTCATTGCCATTCAACACAGCCGGTCCTTAGCGTCTGAGAGCCGGAATATGTAACAGGAGGATAAAACTGCAATAAAATATACTAAGTAGGAGATAGTGGATAGATTTACATACGTGTGTCTGGGCGGGCGGCGGGGAGATCCACCTCGACACTGGCTTTATGCTCCGGCCCGGCCCACATAACACACTTCGATCCTCCTGAAGGACGCTATTGGAAACTTCATCAACGTGCATTTGCATCTTTATCCTCCCCTCTAGCAACATGTACAGTTTTGGCACCGCACCGGTTTATTTACGTATCCATTTATCTGCTTATTTACCTATCTGGATTTATTAAGCGTTGTTTTTTTGTTCTCTCTTTCTTCCTTTCTCTCTCTCTCTCCTTCCATCTCGCTCCCACAGTAGGCGAGGTTTAAAAGCCACTGTCAGGCTCGGAGATGAATCAACAGTGTCTCGACTCTATATATGGACGAACGATTTTATCTGCCGGAATAAATATCGACGGAATACGACTCTCGGGGGCAGCGACGGAGAAACAGTCAATGCAAAAGAAAGTCAAACACTAAACCTGCAATCTTATTATCCACTTCACAGCGGTATAAATATTTCTTCCTTTTATTTCCAAGCTATAAAATCAGTGGTATTTTTATATATATGATACGGCTCAAACTTTGGCAACTTCTCTTTTTTGCTACCGCTGCTTGTGATGCTGATAAATGCTAAGAGGGTATGTCGGGGAGGGCTTGAGAAATCCAGTGTGGGTACATGTGTGGGGGTGGAGGGCGGGACAGGTAGGTGGGTGGGTGTGGGTGTGAGGCGGGGGACGATGGATCAATGAGGCGTCTGGATGGTGTGACGGTGTTTGTGGGTGAATGGATATGTGGCGGTGGAGTCTGGGTAAGTATGTGAGTGTATAAGTGTTTGGATAAGGAGTTTAGGTTTGTGTGTGTGGATATGGAAGGTGTATATTATGTTTGTATATGTGGATGCAAAGTCTTAGGCGTATGAGGATGTTTCTAGGGGTGTGGATAGGTGGAGTTGGAGTTTGGTGAGGTACGTGAGAGTTTCGGTGTTTGGATAAGGAGTTTGGGTTTGTGTGTGTGGATATGGAAGGTATATATTATGTTTATATGTGTGGATGGGGACTCCTAAGCATGAAAGTGAGTGTGTGGGTGTGTGGGCTTGTGGAAAGTGTGGATGTAAGTGTGTGTTCCCGTGGGAGTGTGGAGTGTGCAGTATGTATGAGTCAGTATGGATGGCCTTGCGTGTTTTTGTGCGTGTGTATGTGGGAAATCAGGGTGTGTTGGTATGTGTGTGCGTGACTGGATGAGAGGAGTGAGTTACCCAAGTATGTGAGGGAGATAGTTGGATGAGAATGACTGTTGGATGCGGATGGCTGAGTGTGTGACTGAATTAAGGAGACTGAAGGACTGGACTTAACTGGGTGCGTTTGTGGTGAGAGGAGTGTGGATGAGGGAGTGAATGGATGAGTCTGTAGTATAAGTCTGTGTGGATGAGGGGCGTGGGTGAGAAGGGAAATGGAGAGTAGCCTGTGTTATCAGAGAGTTTGTGTGGCTGCAAATAATTGGATGACGGGTGTGTGTGTGTGTGTGTGTGTGTGTGTGTGTGTGTGTGTGTGTGTGTGTGTATGAGTGGATGGATGGATAAGTTTCTTTGGGACAATCTGAGTCATACCCCACATTTTTTAAACGTTGTATTAGTACTTATTAACAGTCATGTGGTTAGTTTGGCTTTTTAATTCCACTCTTAGGACGGAGTTAGTTAAAAGTGTTGGATTTCCACAGAATTAAGCCGACATATTACAAACTCGGTCGTAAAAAGGGATATAAAAACCAATAAAACCAAATAACCACGCAGTGAAAAACGGGTAAAATAAGATAAAACAGCCACATTTTTGCTAATATACTAATACGACGCTTTAAAAAAAATAGGCGTTAGTATTTAATCCAATTTGTTTTAATAGAAAAATAATTTGATTCAGAGTACACCGCCTCTCTCTCTTTCTATCCGCCTTTCAGTTACCAGCAAGACTCTCCAAGCACGACCATATATAATAAAGAGTAAAAAGAACACAAAGAATAAAAAAATAAAAAAAATAAAAAGGATACAATATGGAGTCAATAAAATAAACGAAGGAAGCAAAAGTTGTATCCGGACACATAAACTAAATCATACCGCGAAACTTTCTCTTGATTATCGACTCGGGAGAGAATTCTGACACACACACACACACACACACACACACACACACACGCAGCCCCGACACCTGCAGCAACACGCCCACGCCCACAATCACGGCACCGGACACAGGTTACAAGACTATTTCCTGTGGCGGCGGGCGACAATGGGCGGGAGGAACAGCATCTGCCGCCCCGCTGAGTAAGAGGACGAGACTCCGCGTACCGGGGTGGCGGCGGCGGCGGGGAGGAAGAGGATGTCAACAAAGAGGTGAGGTGAGGCAGGTGAGGCCCTACTTCCTGATGGCCGTGTGGGGGGGTGGAGGGTGGGGTGGGGGGGTAGGGGGAAGTGTCAGTGTGCGTGTGTGTGTGTGTGTGTGTGTGTGTGTGTGTGTGTGTGTGTCTGTCTGGATAAGGAGTTTGGGTTTGTGTGTGTGTGGATGTGTAGGGGTGTTTATCGTGTTTATGTGTGCGGATGGGGAGTCTTAAACGTGTGTGTGTGTGTGTGTGTGTGTGTGTGTGTGTGTGTGTGTTATATGTCATGTCCCGATACAATAATAAAAAAAAAATGTCCCTCTCTCTCATATGCAGCATAGAATTAATAAAAAGGTAGAAATATAATCTCCGGTGCCGGAAAATTAAATAATCTGTGCTTGATAAAATCACATATACGTATTTTTATTTTAATTACCCCAATATTGGTAAACTTTCGCTTCTAATGAAAGATATATCCGTATGCAGAGAGAGAGAGAGAGAGAGAGAGAGAGAGAGAGAGAGAGAGAGAGAGAGAGAGAGAGAGAGAGAGAGAGAGAGAGAGAGAGAGAGAGAGAGAGAGAGAGAGAGACACAGAGAGAGAGAGAGAGAGAGAGAGAGAGAGAGAGAGAGAGAGAGAGAGAGAGAGAGAGAGAGAGAGAGAGAGAGAGAGAGAGAGAGAGAGAGAGAGAGAGAGAGAGAGAGAGAGAGAGAGAGAGAGAGAGAGAGAGAGAGAGAGAGAGAGAGAGAGAGAGAGAGAGAGAGAGATTTACATAGATTTACATAGAAAATCAGACCACACAGACCCCATGGTCCAGACTTGGTGGTCTGTCCTTAAACCTAAGTGATTTTACATTAATCAGAAGACTCCAAAACGTTGCATTTCTACTCTAGTTGATATTAAGTTGAAGGAAGTGACGGTCGAGCTTATTTTTGAAGGAGTCAATCGTGTTACACTGGACCACTGATGATGGGAGCTTATTCCATTCTCGCACTACAACGTTGGTGAAGAAAAATTTGGTGCAGTCTGAATTTACTTGTCTACATCTGAGTTTTACGCCATTGTTCCTCGTGCGCAAAGTGTCATCGATCATAAACAATGTTGATCTGTCTACATTCGTGAAACCATTAAGTATTTTAAAACATTCGATCAGTTTTCCTCGGAGGCGACGTTTCTCAAGAGAGAACATGTTAAGGGTAGAAAGCCTTTCTTCGTAGGATTTGTTGCGCAAGGAAGGGATAATTTTCGTTGCCCGACGCTGAACACCTTCTAATTTAGCAATATCCTTTGCATGGTGGGGAGACCAAAACTGTACCGCATATTCCAAGTGGGGTCTGACTAAACTGTTGTAGAGCGGGAGTATTAAATCTTTATTCTTAAATAAAAATATTCTTATAATGAAGCCAAACATTCTGTTCGCTTTATTTGCAGCATCGATGCATTGCTGTGACAATATGAGGTTAGACGCGATTTTGACCCCAAGTCCTTGACGCATTGAACGCTTTTGAGTTTAACGCCTCGCATTTCGTAATCAAACTTTTTATTCCTCGTTCCAACTTGAAGGACCTGGCACTTGTCTACGTTAAAGGGCATCTCCCATCTATCCGACCAAGCTGAAATTTTGTGCAAATCCTCTTGGAGGCTTTGCCTGTCTTCGTCAGTGAGAACCGAGTTACCAATCTTTGTGTCGTCTGCAAATTTACTAATGCGGTTATTGAGTCCAACATCCACGTCGTTGATGTAAATAATGAAGAGCACTGGGCCAAGAACCGAGCCCTGAGGACGCCACTAGTGACAGGCGCCCACTCTGAGTTAAATCCGTCAATCACTACTCTTTGTTGTCTGTTGCTCAACCAATTCGCGATCCATTGGTTTACCTGACCGTCAATACCTATTTGTTTTAATTTGTAAAGTAATTTATGATGCGGGACTTTATCAAACGCTTTCTGGAAATCAAGATAGACTACGTCCAGTGATTTGGTTACGTCATAAACAGTGAAGAGGTCGTTATAAAAGGTTAATAGATTTGATAGGCAGGATCTTTTATTTCGGAAGCCATGTTGTGAGTCCCAAATTAATGAGTGGCTTTCAAGGTAACTCACAATTTTGTCTCTAATTATGCCCTCAAGTAGCTTACCTACAACCGAAGTTAGACTAATGGGCCTGTAATTACCTGGTACTTTTTGTCTCCTTTCTTAAAAATCGGTGTCACGTTAGCCTTTTTCCAATCTGAAGGGACAATGCCTTGTCGCAAGGACATATTGAATACGGTTGTGAGGGAGGAGAGTATTTCGCTCTTTGTTTCTTTCAGCAGAGTTGGATATACTTTATCAGGTCCAGGACTTTTATTTGTTTTAAGTGATTTGAGGGCTTTAAGGACTTCATCGGGTTTTATTTCAAAGTTAGACAATGCATGCTCGGGAGTTACATTAGTACTGGTGTTGGTGGTGGTGGTGGGAGGACTGTTATTATTAAACACCGAGGAAAAGTAATTATTTAATAGGTTTGCAACGTGTTGGCTGTCAGTCACTAGTGCACCGTCGCTGTTTATTAAAGGTCCAATTCCACTTCTGATCGCCTTTCTGTTGTTTATGTAACTGAAGAAGGATTTCGGATTATATTTACAGTTGGCTGCAATATTTACTTCATATCTACGCTTTGCCTGATGCACTAATCTTTTTACTCGTCGCCTTGCATCATTGTAAAGTCTAATGTTTTCGGGCGTGCTTTGGTCTTTCTTTAACCTGTAAGACAATTTTCTCTCCTTGACTGAGTGTTTAATTTCGCTATTAAACCAAGGTGGACTTTTATTAGTGTTAATTCGCTTCTCGCACAAGGGGACAAATGTGTCCTGCTGAGTGAGTAAGTGATTTTTAAAGTTTAGCCAGGCGTCCTCTGCATTGCCGTCATCTGATAGTTGCATATCTATTAGTTTTCGTCGGATTTCTACGAAGTTGGCTCTTTTGAAATTGGGCACCTTAACTTTATTTTCAGTCACCGATGTTTGAGCTCTAATGTCAACGCGCACTAGTTTATGATCGCAGGAACCGAGGTGTTCTCCTACCGTGACATTACTGACTAGGTTATCTTGGGTCGCTATAACAAGGTCAAGTATGAGAGAGAGAGAGAGAGAGAGAGAGAGAGAGAGAGAGAGAGAGAGAGAGAGAGAGAGAGAGAGAGAGAGAGAGAGAGAGAGAGAGAGAGAGAGAGAGAGAGAGAGAGAGAGAGAGAGAGAGAGAGAGAGAGAGACAGACACAGACACAGACACAGAGAGAGAGAGAGATTTACATAGATTTACATAGAAAATCAGACCACACAGACCCCATGGTCCAGACTTGGTGGTCTGTCCTTAAACCTAAGTGATTTTACATTAATCAGAAGACTCCAAAACGTTGCATTTCTGCTCTAGTTGATATTAAGTTGAAGGAAGTGACGGTCGAGCTTATTTTTGAAGGAGTCAATCGTGTTACACTGGACCACTGATGGTGGAAGCTTATTCCATTCTCGCACTACAACGTTAAAGGGAAGGTGCGAGGCAGGTAGGTAAGGTAGACGGGTGAGAAGGTGGTGGTGAAGGTAGATCACTGGGTTGCCGGGAGATTGATGGGAAAGAGCATTTTAAGGAAGTACAGAGAGAGAGAGAGAGAGTACTGGCACCTGTCCAGAGGGAAGAGGGAAGCGCCTCATAACAGGAGGGAAGGGAGAGGTCGGAAGGGAATGAGAGAGGGTGGAAGAGACGGGGAAGGGACAGAGGTAAGAAAGAGGGGAAGGAGAGAAAGGGTAATGAGAGAGGAAAGGGAGGAATGCTCATTATCTTTATCTGGTCTTTGTTCGCTTCCTCTCTCTCTCTCTCTCTGTACTTCCTTAAAATGCTCTTTCCCATCAATCTCCCGGCAACCCAGTGATCTACCTTCACCACCACCTTCTCACCCGTCTACCTTACCTACCTGCCTCGCACCTTCCTTTTATCTCCCTATCTACCCGCCTGGCTGCCTGTTTTCTTCCCTTGACCCCTCACAGACCTTTGTAATACCGAAGCATTCGTCTGTTAAACTACCAAACTATGGGTCCAGCGAACCATTCAAGCAATAAACTCGTGAACCACTGGACTGTTAAGCCGTCGGGTGATCGAATATTCATAACCAGCGGCCAATTGATTCACCGAGACACCGAGCCAACGAACCATTAAACCACCCGATAATCACAACATCCGAACCCTGATAAAATGAACCGCCCTCACGTCCACGCCGCTGCATCCTTATCCTCCTTACTATGAAGCAGAAAAAAGGGAGTCGTCCAGTAATGAACCACTTAAGCCACGCGCTAAATCTCATTACGTAAACGAAGCCTCGAACCTTTTAGAGCGCTGGAGCGGCGAAGTGGGTGACCGCATGGGGTTCACTGCACCGACGAGGTTCATTTGAAAAGGTGAAAAGGGGTGAGGTGAGAGGGGGAGGTGAGGGGGGTGAAGGGGGGAAGGAGGTGAGCTGGGGAGAGGGGTGGTGGTTGAGTGTCCCGGAAGCATGAGTCGGTAGCCAGATGAAGCCCAACTGAGTCATAAAAACACATTATTTCAGCTACAACACAACCAATTTCCGTGTGTTCCGAGGGGGAGGAGGAGAGGGTGGGGAGGGTGACAGGGGAAGAGGTGTGTGTGTGTGTGTTTGTTTGAAGGCATGGACGTGTTGATAGCTTGTGGGCAGGAGAAGAGTGCGGGGCTGTGGCAGAAAGGTGACGCGAGGCTGTGAGGGCGGGATAAGGGTGGAGAGCATCGCTAAATATATAATTATGGACTCCACAATCTAGTGTGATGGAAGGCAAACTGGACAAGAGGAGAGGGAAGGAGAGCAGGGAGGAAGGGTTACTTGGCATTGATGATGATGTAGGTTAGGATGGCGGTGGAAAGTCACTGGCAAGACGGGGGGGGAAGGTGTTGGGCCCGAGGGAAGAGAGGACAGAAGGGACCTGTTGACTGTTGGTGACCTCGGGGGTGACATTCCTTAGGGCACAGGTAACCACAAGGAAGGTGAGTTTACACGCCAGGAGTTATGCATAAGTTTTGGTCGTTCCTTTGCCATGACTGACGAGGCAAGTCACTCATCGTCTGATCTGAGCTTGGCGGGGCAGCAACTAGACTAGAGTGTCTGGCACGCGAGGTAACTTAACGTATCTCACAAATAATACTGATTCGTTTGGAAGCTGAAATTAGGTTACCTGCAGTTATACTTCCTGGAAGGTGGCCATGAATCAACCGTCTGAGAAGTAAACGCTAAGTGAATGCTAATAATTTACATAAAACTTAATGATTTTACTGAAATGACTAACTCATTTCCAGACTCACATGAAATTAGTTTACTAGTCATTCAACATGATGCAGTGTTGTACTCGTTACAGTACATCACAGGATCGTGGTAACCTGTTATAATATAATTTTAGAAGTAATAGTCAACAAGGGTGTGTGCGTGTGTGTGTGTGTGTGTGTGCACTAAGTGCCGGGAGCCCCTTGCGGTGTGCGGCGAGCCACCGGCGTGAGTGACCTTGAGAGTAACGAGACGCCGCTCAGGGCCGACTGGACCCGCGGGAGGCGCCGAGGCCAAGACGAGGCCAGCCCGCGGGAGGGGGACTCGGGGCGGCAATTAGGTGGTGGCGGACATAAAGACTGAATCATGTATATATAACTCACTTAATCCTTTCGTTCCCACCTTCTCTCTCTCTCTCTCTCTCTCTCTCTCTCTCTCTCTTCCTTTTTTTCTTCCCGCACCAACGCAACACAACCTTCTCGCTCAAATTACTTAATCACCCGAGCTGATTGACACTTCTGATTTCCTACGTGAAAAAAACCCGCCTGACGGAGTAATTACCTCGTTACAATCAGGAGCCCGGGACGGTAATGCCGCACCGCCCGAGTGTGTACACCTTGTTGTTATTACCCTCATTAATGTTAGGTAGAGTAATTAACTGGGTGAGAGGGCGAGACGGTGTGTGTGTGTGTGTGTGTGTGTGTGTGTGTGTGTGTGTGTGTGTTACTATTTGATCGTTTTCTATGGTTTATTTGCTTTATTGTTTTTTGTCGTATTTATTTGCAGTTTTGAGTATTGTTTTCGAGTCCTCTCTCTCTCTCTCTCTCTCTCTCTCTCTCTCTCTCTCTCTCTCTCTCTCTCTCTCTCTCTCTCTCTCTCTCTCTCTCTCTCTCTTCTCCCCCGTCAACCGTTCATCGCCTCGCACATGTACATAATTTAGTTCCGTATTACGTTATTCACCTCCCACGTAATCCCCTCAACGAGAGACCTAATGATGACTCGTTCTCGGTAAGGATCTGACTTAGCGAGAACAATCTGAATCGACGTACAAAACGGGAACAAAACATTCGCCGAGAACAATTTGAATACCGGTCGACGTAGAAAAGGGAAACAAGACATTCGGCGAGGACAAACTGTATGCCACTTGACGAATAAAAGAGGGACAAAAAATACGTCGAGATCAATTTGCATGCTTCTCAACGTAAAACAGAGCCACAAAACATTCGAAGAGCATTTCTGAAAGCTGCGTTTTACTTTACAGCATTATATTAAAAGGTGACAATTTGCCTACCCCTCCCCCCCAAAAAATAAAAGGTGTGAATGAAAGAGAGAGGGAAAAAGAAGATATAAAGTAAGAGGAAAGCAGGTAGGACAGCGAGAGAGGTAGGTAAGTAGACAGGGAGGCAGAGAGGTGAAGCTGGAAAGGAAGAGAATGGGAGGTAGGTTAGCAATCAGGTAGGCAGGCAGGCAGGTAGGTACGTAGGTAGGTAGGCAGATAAGCAGGCAAAGATAAGGATGGTGGTAGAAAAAGAAGATAAAAATAGAGAAAAATAA
>NC_066548.1:11052858-11055358 GCF_024679095.1 Eriocheir sinensis
GAAAAAATGTGGAAAAGAGTGGAGTGATGGAGGAAAGGGATGAGTGAGGGAGGAAAGGAGCGTGGGAACGAGAGGAGTCGAGGGAAGGGACAAGGGACAGTCAGGTAAGGGAGGGAAACACACAAATGACACAAATTAACAGTAAAGGTGATTCATTTACCGGAAGTTTACATTGCTGAAGTCTGCAGTTAAGGGAGGTACAAGAAGTTTGAAAGGCAAAATATGTAAGAAAACTGCAATAAAAAAATGAAAAGTCAATGAACCAGGAAAAATAAATAAAATTAGTTAAGAAGCAAAACGGACAAACGGTTTATTGTTATTTTACGCCGCTGCGATCAAGGAAAGACCAAAGAGCCATGAGATAATGGGTCGTATTATAAAACATTTCG
Source organism: Eriocheir sinensis (assembly GCF_024679095.1). Taxonomy (NCBI): domain Eukaryota; kingdom Metazoa; phylum Arthropoda; class Malacostraca; order Decapoda; family Varunidae; genus Eriocheir; species Eriocheir sinensis. The sequence continues at coordinate 11,053,248 of NC_066548.1, forward strand.
TCGCCCAAGAACACATATTTGACAAGGTTTTCGTAGGAGTTGACGGTATTTCCAGGAGTAGTTTTTTGACCCCGGTAGTAGTTTGACCCTTCTTCTGTACCATTAACCTGAAGAAACACGCATTAGAACCCGATTGACCCCCTCTTTGACCTTTAGAAATAGCTGATGTGAGAAGCGAAAGTGTCTTAAAATACCCACCAATAACTTTTCAAGCCAACTGTCAATAAAATGGAAGGCTGGGTCGTGAAACAGACAAAATTAACGAACAAATAATTTCTCTGCTGTTCAAAACTGAGCATCATGACCACTAATAAGGAGAGTGAAGCTTTTACAACATGTATACATATCAATTCATATTTAAAAACAAATGCTGATTATATAGGGAAACATTTGGCAATATACAAGGGGTATGTAAAGCCTTCTGTAAGTTCTTTTCAATTAAAGATAGAAAAGTTTGGTTAAACCGACCAATAAATGAATAAATAAACAAAAAAGTTACAAGGAAGTTACTTTTGATCGGGAAAAATAAATGGAAAGAAGATAAGCTGTGTACAAATGACTTTAAAGCTTCCGGTGAAAACTATAAACGACAGAAACGAATAAATGCGCCAAAAGAGAACAAGAAAAAAAAACATAATTAGATGATTACCAATAACTAACGATTACGCAGGAAAACAGGTGGCAGTCAACAAATGCCCGCCGAGCCTCCAGTGAGTGAGCGCAAAAACAAAAGAAACACGGTTGAGTGCGCCGAGAAATAATTAAGACACAGGTGGGCGCCCAGGTGGGGAGGAAGGTGACGCGGCAGAGATTCAACAGGTGGCGCGGCTGACTAAGTGGTGCGTAGCCTCGACCTGAATGAAACACAAGTGCCGGGATTAATTAAGAGTCACAGGCGAAGAAAAAGAGCGGAAGGATTAGTCGATAAACTGGCAGGAATAATTAACTGATGACCCGATACCTTAATTGGGATGACGCCAATAAACAACAGGTGCGCGGCTATCGACGCTTATCAGGTGACGCCATTATGAGGGCGAGTTAGTCAAGAGCTGCAATACAATTCATGAGTGCCCGCAGAACGAAAATAATTAGCAGGTGTGTGGCGGCAATATATAACGTGCCGGTGTCTACTACTCCATTTATGATATCTTCCTTTTTCTGCTATCATATAATTTGTCCCCAATTTTTGCTTTTACTCCATTTACGATACTCACACCTCGCTATCGACCTTTTTTTCTGCTATAATATATTTTGTTCCTTATTTCTCCTTTAAATCCCTTTATGATACCCCCACTTCAGTATCTTCCTTTTTCTGCAATCATGTATTTTATTCCCAATTCTTCTTTTGCTCCATTCATGATACTACCACTTCGATATCTTCCTTTTTTTCTGCCATCATATATTTTGCTTCCTAATTCTTCTTTTACTGCTTTTCTTTTTCCTATTTGGACTTGCCGCCGGAGTAGTGGTCAGGTGTGAGGGAAGATCAATTAACAGGTATGGGGAGCTTAATGCACAAACTGGAGGGTGAAATAACGCACCAATGCATGCTGGATTGCGGCACAGGTAGGGCGGGAATTAATATATAGGTGTGGGGCGGCACTAATGGCCAGGTGTGTAGGGTTAATGAACAGGTATGGCGGGGAGGGCCAGTCGCCATGGGTCCTGCCGAATCGGTCAATCATAATAAGGTTCTTGAGATGACTCGACGATTTCCAGGAAGGTTTATCTGATGTGGGGAGCGTCTGTGGGGGAGGGAGGCCACTGGCTGCTGGCTGCTGGCTACGGGGAGCGGGCTGCGGGGAGGGCGAGGGAGCAAGTGATGGGATGAAAGGGGCTAAGGGAAAGGAAGAAAAGGGGGTAAGGGAGGCTGGCTGAGAGAAAAGCAAGAAAGGAGATAAACGTGGCTTAGTGAAGGAAGTAACGGAGGGTGGAAGTTGTGGGGCCGCGGCAGCATGGGAGGCAACAGTGAGAAGAAATTATAAAGTATATCATTAAACTATGCTGTTATGCTGCACATCACGCGGGGACAAGTCTAGAAAGGACACCTTAAAGTAGTATACCGCTGGTCAAGAGAACTTTACTGTAAGAGAAGAAGGCGAACACTGAAG
>NC_066548.1:11060358-11072858 GCF_024679095.1 Eriocheir sinensis
AGATTTTCTGGGCAAGGTCTATGCAGGTGTGAAGGTTCAGTGGGTCGCTGTGTGGGGCATGGCGCGTCCTGGGCTTGCGTGAGATCAGACGAAGATGTGGGTGTGTGGGTGTCGGCAAGGCTGGGAGTCTTAAAACGAAAAGGATCAAACAGACGTGTGAATTCAGTAGGTCGGTGTGTGGGGGGATGTCACGTCCTGGGTGTCTGTTGTGGGGTGTGTGATGTAGATGGACTTTTCTTAGTAATTGGTTTTGTTGAGATTGTCAAGACGAGGGAGCGTGAGAGATCAGTAGGTCTGCCAATAGGTCTACCACTTTCTGGGTGTGTGATGGTGCAGGAGCAGACGGCGAACCTAGATCGGAGGGGGCCTATAGACGCAGGGTTGGTGTAAGCGAGGTGTAGCCGCGTGTGCTCTTGTTGTTCAAGAGGTAAATGGCAAAGACGGTGATCTACGGGTTGCTGCGCGTCACTGGCTCATTTTTGGGTCACTAATACGACTCGGGCAAAAAGGGAAATAAGTGACTAGAGCCCTGTCGAGACTGCAGCCGAGAACACCAATGGACGATCGTTTCGGGGTCAGTAAAATGTATTACAAAAATGTATTTCCCCATTAAGCGGGTTAATGCGAAGGTCACGCCTCTGTTGAACCTCCCATCACGGGCGATTAGAGGCTCGTTCGCTCGCGTAGGAAGTGGAGCCTCTCAGCAAACACCTCCACTCCTTATCGACGTACACACACACACACACACACACACACACACACACACACACACACACACACACACACACACACATGCACGAAAAAAAAGCCACCACTGATTACACCCCAAGAAAGTCGAGGCAGGTCGGTGCTTCCAGATATTCTCAGTAGTGATACGTTTTGTTATTTACTGACGACTCTCGAGAGGAAAAAAAAGAGTCTATGTACCGGCATGAAGGGAAAACGAAACACCTTCAGGCTTAAACTTTCTCCGCGTTGCAACACTTAATATTTAACAAGTATCTGACTAACGAACTGACAAATAACAAAGCAGAACATTCCATAACCAATTAACTGATCTCGGGAGGTTGATCAGGTCGGCCAGAGGAATGTCTAGGCCGAGGAAAAAAGGAGAGAAAGGTAGAGAAGGAAGAGAGAGAGAGAGAGAGAGAGAGAGAGAGAGAGAGAGAGAGAGAGAGAGAGAGAGAGAGAGAGAGAGAGAGAGAGAGAGAGAGAGAGAGAGAGAGAGAGAGAGAGAGATTAATTACTCAAAAGGTGCGAACAACTTTCACAGCACAAGACACGACAACAGAAACACACACACACACACACACACACACACACACACACACACACACACACACACACACACACACACACACACACATAATCCCCCCTATCCCCCTCCCCCACTTTTTCCACCCTTCAATCCCTCCCTCCCTCCCTCACTCCCTCACTTCCTCCTCCCGCGCCTCACCCTCGCCGGATCTTTCAAACACAAAAAACGGGAAGCCGCCGCCGGGGAAGAGAAAATGGGTAGCGGTTCCGAGAGATGATAAACAGGGACTCTTGGGCGAGGGTGTTGACGGTGGGTGACTTGACCGAGGCTCGCCGGAAACAGGGAGTGGCTGGAGGAGGAAGAGGAGGAGGAGGAGGAGGAGGAGGAAGAGGAAGAGGAGGAGGAAGAAGAGGTGGTGGTAAAGGAATGAGTATGTGCAGAGGAGATGGAAAAGATGATACCCTTAGAGAGAGAGAGAGAGAGAGAGAGAGAGAGAGAGAGAGAGAGAGAGAGAGAGAGAGAGAGAGAGAGAGAGAGAGAGAGAGAGAGAGAGAGAGAGAGAGAGAGAGAGAGAGAGAGAGAGAGAGAGAGAGAGAGAGAGAGAGAGAGAGAGAGAGAGAGAGAGAGAGAGAGAGAGAGAGAGAGAGAGAGAGAGAGAGAGAGAGAGAGAGAGAGAGAGAGAGAGAGAGAGAGAGAGAGAGAGAGAGAGAGAGAGAGAGAGAGAGAGAGAGAGAGAGATAGACAGAGAGAGAGAGAGAGAGAGAGAGAGAGAGAGAGAGAGAGAGAGAGAGAGAGAGAGAGAGCAGGGTAGGATTTTCGGGATAGAAGAGAGCGGGAGACAAGGAAAAAAGGCGAAAGTAGGAACAGTTAAGTAGAAAAAAAGATCTGATAGGCCAAAAAAAAAAGAGATAAAAAAATATATAGCGAAAAAGGATGAGAAAGAAGAAGAGGCGCTGACGAAGAAAAAGGAAGGGAAGACAGAAGAAGGCAACAGTAACAGGAAGACGAGAAATAAAAAGAAGAGAAAAGAAAAAGGGAAAAGAAAGTAAAAAATGGAAACAAAGTGAATCAAAACACTAATTAGAATCGCGTGAAGTTAGAAAAAAAAGGAAGAGAGAGAGAGAGAGAGAGAGAGAGAGAGAGAGAGAGAGAGAGAGAGAGAGAGAGAGAGAGAGAGAGAGAGAGAGAGAGAGAGAGAGAGAGAGAGAGAGAGAGAGAGAGAGAGAGAGAGAGAGAGAGAGAGAGAGAGAGAGAGAGAGAGAGAGAGAGAGAGAGAGAGAGAGAGAGAGAGAGAGAGAGAGAGAGAGAGAGAGAGAGAGAGAGAGAGAGAGAGAGAGAACAATCAGGTGAAAGGGGTGACAGATGGTGATGAGGGGAGGCGGGAAGGGGAGAGTGAGAGGTCAAGGAAGGGACGTATATGGAGGTGGTGATGGAGAAGAGGGTGATGGGTGTGTGGTGATGCGGGTGGTGATAGGCTGGGCGTGAGGTGCGACCCTTTGGAGGTGAGAAATGTGCTTAATGATGATGATGACGGTGATGATTGTAATAGTGATGAAAGGGATGGACGAGGAGGAGGAGGAGGAGGAGGAGGAGACAGAGGTTGATGTGTAAGAGAAAGGGGAGGAAGAGGAAGAATGGAATGGTGATAAGAGAGGAAAAATGGGAGGTGGAAGAGTTAGAGGAGGAGGAGGAAGAGGAAGAAGAGGAGGAGATAGCGGTGAATGTGTAGGAGGAAGAGGAGGAAGAGGAAGAATGGAATGGAGATAGCGGAGGAAAATTGGGCGGTGGAAGAGATGAAGGAGGAAGAGGAAGATGAGTAAGGAGATGAAAGAGGAGGAGGAGGAGGAGGAGGAGGAGGAGGAGGAGGAGGATATAGAGGTGAATGTGTAGGAGAAAGAGGAGGGATGGAATGGTGATAACAGAGGAAAAATGGGAGGTGGAGGAGTTGAAGGAGGAAAGGGTGGAGGAGGGGGAGGAGGAAGGGGAAGAGAATGAAGACAGTGAACAAAATAGCGAGGAGGAAAAATTGGCAAGGAGGAGAAACACAAACATGATCACACAACCTTAATCAGTGTTCTCCCCTCAGCCATTACCCCCACCCTTCTCTCTCTCTCTCTCTCGCAGGGTACCGTACACAAGGCCGTTTCACCATCACTAATATCACCACCATCACTACCACCATAAACCATTATTATCTCATAAACCTATTGACAGTGGTGTTCCACAGGGCTCTATCCTATCACCCGCTCTCTTCCTGTTATTCATCAATGATCTTTTTTCTATAACAAAATGTCCTATCCTCTCATACGCTGATGACTCCACTCTGCATTATTCAACTTCTTTCAACAGAAGACCCTCTCAACAGGAATTACGACTCCAGGCTGGAGGCTGCATCATTTCCGATTGGGGTAAAAGGAACCTTGTGTCCTTCAATGCCTCAAAAACCCAATTTCTCCACCTATCAACTTGACACAATCTTCCAAACACCTATCCCCTATTCTTCGACAACACTCAGCTGTCACCATCTTCAACACTAAACATCCTCGGTCTATCCTTAACTCAAAATCATAACTGGAAATTTCACATCTCTTCTCTCACTAAATCAGCTTCCTCGAGGTTGGGCGTTCTGTATCGCCTCCGCCAGTTCTTCTGCCCAGCACAGTTGCTATCCATATACAGGGGCATTGTCCGCCCTCGAATGGAGTATGCATCTCACGTGTGGGGGGCTCCACTCTCACAGCTCTCTTGGACGAGTGGAGTCTAAGGCTCTTCGTCTCATAAGCTCTCCTCCTCTTACTGATAGTCTTCTACCTCTTAATTTCCGCCGCCATGTTGCCTCTCTTTCTATCTTCTATCGATATTTTCATGCTGACTGCTCTTCTGAACTTGGTAACTGCATGCCTCCCCCCCTCCCGCGGCCCCGCTGCACGCGACTTTCTACTCATGCTCATCCCTATACTGTCCAAACCCCTTATGCAAGAGTTAACCAGAATCTTCACTCTTTCATCCCTCACGCTGGTAAACTCTGGAACAATCTTCCTTCTTCTGTATTTCCTCCTGCCTACGACTTGAACTCTTTCAAGAGAAGGGTATCTGGACACCTCTCCTCCCGAAATTGACCTCTCTTTCGGCCACCTCTTTAGATTCTTTTTGTGAGCAGCGAGTAGCGTTTTTTTTTATTATTGTTTACTTTTTTGTGTGCCCTTGAGCTGCCTCCTTCGCTGTAAAAAAAAAATACATAATTACCATCACTAGCACTACCACCACCACCATTTCTACCATCGCCATCACCAATACCACCACTAACATTACCATCACCAGCGCCACCATCATTACTGCCATCACCATTTTTTTTACAGTAAAGGAAGCAGCTCAGGGCCAAAAATAAATGGGGAAAAAAGCCCGAACCATTACTACCATCACCAATACCACCACCACTACTACTAGCATCACAAATATCACTATGACTCCAACAACCCCTACCTTCTCCCTATACTACTACTATTACTACTACTATTGTTACTACTACCACCACCACTACCACGAACTGAATAAGCAAATGTCAGCAGCAGAGGCTTTGAAGACATGTATACATACGTACATGTATTTTAACATTTTATTCCCACCCTGACGCACGGCCCAAGGCGAAATGAAGTATAACGACATATATTCCTGCTCACAGTATTTTGATGAAGCATCTGGAAATAAAAATGATTAACAAATGTATCACCAATGTCTTTCTTCTGTTATAAATGTTTAAATGATTGCAACTGCAAAGACAAGTGGCAGAGGATGTGCTTGCACAATTTTTCTATATTAATGGTGATAACAATAAAGAAAGCATAACAACAACAACAACAATAATAATAATAATAATAATAATAATAATAATAATAATAATAATAATAATAATAATAATAATAATAATAATAATAATAATAATGAAAATAATGAAGGAAAATTATAATAATAATAATAATAATAATAATAATAATAATAATAATAATAATAATAATAATAATAATAATAATAATAATAATAATAATAATAATAATAATAATAATAATAATAATAATAATAATAATAATAATAATAATAATAATAATAATAGTAGGTAATGATATTAATAACAATAATAATGATAATAATGAAAGTAATAGTAAAATAATATTAATCATGATAGAAATGGTAAACATGAAACTAATTCTTTAGTAATAATTATTATAACACCAAAAAATAATAATTATGACGATTATTATATTGAATAGCAGCAGCAGCAGCAGAATAAGTAGTAGTAGTAGGAACGTTACAATAACTGTGGCCATTTTTAAGTAATGTACTGTGAAGAATAGGAAATATCAATAAAGGAAAGACGCTTCTCAGAATGAGCGGCGTCTATTCCAAAGTTTCTCGTATGTTGTCGTGTTAACACGTCCAGACACGCCACGTAGGCAGGTAATGATCCCAGGAACACTTCCCCTGATGCCTCCAAGTCGTAGTTAAGAAATGAAAATATTGTGATGTTAAGACAGGGACACAGATTATTTTGGCTGTTTGGTTATACATTTTGTACTAATGGACGCTACAGAACTACTAACCCTTCCTGGAAATATAGGTAGATATAGATAGATAGATAGATAGATAGACATATAGATATAGATAGATAGATAGAGCAGATATACAGAAATAAAGACGAATAAAAAATATATATACAAGAATGACAAGGAAAGACGAGGAATAAACATGAGAAAAATAAGGAGGAAGCAGAGAAGGAGAGAAATTGGGAGGAGGAGGAGGAGGAGGAGGAGGAGGAGGAGTTTGGAGCGTGAGGACCCTTGGCTAAATATGGGACGTAGAAGAACAGGTTGAGGAGCACCCCCCCACCCACGAGCTTTTCACCCCCTCCCACCCACCCCCGTTGCCCCGTCCCATCACCGACCCAACCCTTCACTCACCCCCGCCCCGCCCCACCTGTCAATCTCACCTCCCCCCCATCCACCCCCGCCCCGTCCCACCTCATAACTACCATTCTTTTCCACTCTCCCCCCCCCCTCAAACGTCCCTTTCCATCCCTTCCTCTTCCCATTCCTGCGTCCATTCCATGTCTTCCTCATTTCCCTACCATCGCCCCAGTTTTGCTCTTTCACCTTTTTCCCGTCTTTTCTTGCTTCCTCCTCCTCCTCCTCCTTCCACTGTCCTCCACCTACAATCACGTTTTTCAACTTCATCTCACGGTTTCCTTCCCCCTTTCCTTCCCTTTCTCCTTCCCGCCCTTCACTAACCTCATTCGCCTATTATCTCCTTCATCTCACTCCATATATTTGATTCATCCATCTATTTCATTATCTAGCTATGTTTATATCTACTTTTCTATTAATCGTTCATTTATCAATTACCTCTTTAGCTACAATGTGATTACTGTCTAGTTAAGGTAGTGGTGCAATTTTGGATAAGGATTATTTTATTTTATTCTCTCAGTATTCATAAATCCTTGAACATAGATTTTTGTGTGTTTGTATATATATTTTTCATATATTTTTCCTTCAAGTACCAACCCTTATACACAATACCTCCTTCTAACATCTATTTCAAATTCTTCAAGCACTAACACTTATACACAGACCTCATCCTAACATCTATTTTTTTTTCTATACAAATATACCTATACCTATACAAATATCTCATTCTAACATCTATTTTTCTTCAAGCACTAACCCCTGTACACAAACTTCCATCAAGAATCGCCAGCATTCAATAATATACTACTGTCGCTATAGTTTATTTACCAGACTTCCTACATCTTGCGCCAGAATAAGTGGACTGACTGATACACTCCTGGATCCCGTCGTTCCGCTCCTCTGCATCCTAATCATAATCTTGCAGCGAATTAATACAAACCTTATCTCTTGTTGGTGACGGAAGGCAATAAAAAGGTGAATGCGCTGCTCGAAGAGTTTTTAGCGGATTTTTTTTTTATGCTTGTTTCCCGCGAGGTAAAATTTTAATGAATTAAAGAATACACGCAAGTTTTCTTCCTTTCCTGACGGAGGGTGAGAATGAGAAAGGGCAGGTGGAAGAGGAGGAGTAGGAGAAGGAGGAGGAGGAGTGGGATGATGAGGAGGCGGACGAGAAAATAACGAGGAGAAGAAATGAGAAGGAAGATGAAGACAAGGAGATGATAAAAAAGACGATGGGGAAAAGGAGTTTGATGAGGAGTACGAGTTAGAGGAAGAAAAATAAAATGAGAGGAAGGAAGAAGATAGTGAAAAGAGGCGGAATTTGACGAGGAAGAGGAAAATGAAAAAAAAAGCCCCTGAGGAGGAGGAGGACGAAGATGACAGGGAGGAGAAGGAGGAGAAGGAGGAAGAGGATGTGGGGGGGGAAGACGACTTGGAGGAGGGGCAGAGTAACGTTTGACGGGCATTCTGAAGGGAGGCGTGGTGTGGCGAGGCGTGAGAGAGAGAGAGAGAGAGAGAGAGAGAGAGAGAGAGAGAGAGAGAGAGAGAGAGAGAGAGAGAGAGAGAGAGAGAGAGAGAGAGAGAGAGAGAGAGAGAGAGAGAGAGAGAGAGAGAGAGAGAGAGAGAGAGAGAGAGAGAGAGAGAGAGAGAGAGAGAGAGAGAGAGAGAGAGAGAGAGAGAGAGAGAGAGAGAGAGAGAGAGAGAGAGAGAGAGAGAGAGAGAGAGAGAGAGAGAGAGAGAGAGAGAGAGAGAGAGAGAGAGAGAGAGAGAGAGAGAGAGAGAGAGAGATAGAGAGAGAGAGATAGAGAGAGAGAGAGAGAGAGAGAGAGAGAGAGAGAGAGAGAGAGAGAGAGAGAGAGAGAGAGAGAGCTCACCTGTCCCGAGCGAGGTGAGGTGAGGCAAGGTGACGGACGGGCGGACTGGCTGGCGGGTGACGGGTGGCATGGGTGGGTGGGCAGGTGGGTGGGCAGGTGGCATGGGGGGATGGGGGGTGGCATGGACGGGATGGATGGGAGTCGTCGTGAGTCTCCATCGCTCCCTCGCTCGTCGCGGTGCCACATAAATCACTGATAACAAGACGCGGCTCAAAACTCACGACTCTTGACCACGATTCCTCAAGTCTCTACCCTGATGAGGCGAGCTGACCCAGGCCACCTCTCTCTCTCTCTCTCTGTCTCTCCACAGCCTCCAGTATATTTTTTTTCCCGGATGACCGATGCGACCAAACCTTCGACTTGTTTTTCGTCTTGTGGTGATCTCAAGCTTTTCTCATGTCCTTCTTTTGACCAGCCTCTTCCTCTTCCTCCTCCTCTTCCTTCTCTCTCTCTCCTCCTCCTCTCCCTCCTCCTTCTCTTCTTTCACCTCTTCCTCCTCCTCCTCTTCCTCCTTCACCCCGTGCTCTTCCTCTCCCACATGACGCAGCAATGTCTTCTGAACAGCTGCTTGAGCATAAAAGGTTCCGGTGTTGAACTCTCAATTATTATGAAAACGTAGCATCTTCTTTTTACATACGAGACGTTTTTAGAGCCTCGCTTCATATTTTCTTCTCTCTCTCTCTCCCTCTCTCGCTCTCGCTCTCGCTCTCTCTCTCTCTCTCTCTCTCGCTTACTCCTAAATAGGAAGGATGGCAGGAATGGCAGGTGAGGGTTGGGTGAGAAGAGAAGGGGGAGAGGTAGCCAGGGGGTGGGGGTCATCGGGGGCGGGGGAAGGGAATGGGCAGGGAGGGTGAGGGGGAGGATGAGGGGGAAGAGGGGGCAGGAGTGGACTCTTGTTGGAGGGGAGAGGTTGTAGGGTAGGGAAGGGAAGAGACATAGGGGGGGGGGGGGTGAAGGTGTGAGGAAGGGAGAGGGGGGAGGGGGTAACTAACTGCACTCTCCGGTTCTCTCCTCCTGCCCCCCACGAGGCTGACTTGCAGTAAAATGTAAGCCGGAAGCCATACCAGCCCACCTGCTCTTCCTACCCGCTCGACGCCGCCTCTACCTTTCCGCTCCTTCCATCTCAAGTGTTTCCTTCCCTCCCGCTGCTCCTTTACTTCGCCTTGCCACCTTCCTCTCCTGCATACCCGCCACGGCATGGTTGCTCGCTGTCACTCCTTCCGACACTCCCTTTCCCTGCCGGTGCTCTCTGGCCTCAAACACTCCCCCTCCCTTACCCCGCTTGCTCTCTCTCCGTAAGTGTCTCCTACAAACCCTACATTTATATATATATATAGATATATATATATATATATATATATATATATATATATATATATATATATATATATATATATATATATATATATATATATATATATATATATATATATATATATATATATATATATATATATATATATATATATATATATATATATATATATATATATATATATATATATATATATATATATATATATATATATATATATATATATATATATATGATATGTACTGACCCACATTCGCCGCGTGATGGACGACGGTTCGAATCTCACGCTACCACTCGGATTTTTCGGTCACCGCCGAGTGGCTTAAAACTACCCATATGCTGTCATGAAGACCACCCATCAACCCGGACTCTAGAGGAAGCCGTCCAAGCGAATCAAGTACGAGTTCCGGGGGGCAGCATGAGCCAATGCACGATGGCGCCACGATAAACTCTCGCCTGCGCCAGCACGGGCGGGGCCGACCATCAAGCCCCACCTGGAAGAAGCCTTGGGCCGACCATCAGGCCCCACCGGGAAGATGCCTAACGGCGCAATAGGCCACAAAGTAATAAAAAAACAAAAAAAATATATATATATATATATATATATATATATATATATATATATATATATATATATATATATATATATATATATTTATTTATTTATTTATTTATTTATTTATTCATTTATTTATCTATTTATTTATTTATTTAAAATGATGGTAACAAATGCATGTTTATCTTGTGGTTAACTTAAATATATGTCTTCACAGTGAAATGAAGTTCCTGCATTAATGCATATAATTATCATTTTAATATTTCTCAATTAATTTCAGCAAGGACAAAAAGCCGTCACGCTTATGAAGCAAACAAAGGTCTTAATATTTTGCTGCGAGGAAATGTTCAGCAAAAGTACCATTGGGCACAGCCTCACAAAGACGAATGAGATGGCTGGTTGTCAAATCAATTTTCACTTTCTGCTCGCGGATATAATATGGGTTTATGACGGAAACCGGGAGAATGAAAAAGCTCATTATTCTCAAAGCAGACAGAAGAGTCCACCTCTCACGGCCTGCTAACGAGGCGCCCACTCGAGGCACCGAGCCATTGGGACGAGGCTGCGTGGCCACGGGAAGGGCGTAGGAAAAATGGTACCAGATGACCAAAGCGGTGAGTCTGTGAGAGGACGATGGAGGAGGAAGAGGATGAGGAGGAGGGGTAAAGAAAATATATAAGAGGAAGAGACGAAATAGGAGCACGAGCACACGGAGGAGCATAAGTGAGTCGCAGCAGAGTCTGAATGATTTAATCGCTCTGTGCCTCATCGCCAGGCCTCAGGACAAGCTGCTGCCTCCCTTCGATATACCTCGTCTTTCCCATCACCCGCCTCGCCTCGGACTCATCTTAATAAACTCCGTCTGTGGGTCAAGGCAGCAGCGAGGCAGTGATCATCAGACGCGGCGCCGAGAAACATGAATTAATCTTCGTCTATAGAGAAGCGGTTGCACTCACTCGTCACGTTCGGTCTCCTGCTGGACCCCGCAGCGTCCGGCTTTGCATAGCTGTTAGAGGCCTCAGATTACTTATACCTCAGGGATATTAAGAAGCGGATCAAGTCTCTGAGCCCGACATGTCCCATTATCGGCGCTTTTTGATATTGAGAAGACACGGAGCAGCCTGAGCACGTATACACACACACACACACACACACACACACACACACACACACACACACACACACACACACACACACACACACACACACACACACACACACACACACACACACACAGACCTCCACCTTCCCTTTACAAGTTTCAGTTATTATCCCACACAAGTTCAAAAGAAATAAAAAAATAACACATATAGGGACCAGTTCCTCCTATACATACCACGCTGCCTGCGGTACCTCGAAGCAATGAAAGCAGAAAAAAACATTACAAAGTAAACAAAGCAAAGCAAATTTCCGCCCAGAAGAAGGATGCGCAAAAAACTGTGCCCCGCGGTGAAGAAAAAAGAATAATTATTGGCGATGTTGCTTTTTTTGAAGTGTGACGAGGTGGGTGGCGAGAATGTAGCCATCTCAATGTGTGTGTGTGTGTGTGTGTGTGTGTGTGTGTGTGTGTGTGTGTGTGTGTGTGTGTGTGTGTGTGTGTGTGTGTGTGTGTGTGTGTCGAGTACTGCTGCCTGGGGAGTCACAGGGGTCGCGGGTCCACCAAGGCGCAACGGAGACAAAAACACATGCATGCGGGATAAAAATAAGGATTAGATAAAAGCACACGTCACTCCGCTGGTCGTGGGGCGCGGGCGTGTGAGGGGCAGGGCAGAAGGGGGGCTGAGGCGGCGCCTTAGAGGTACTCTGGTTATCCTTCTGGTTATATAATTCAACTCGCTCTTTACCGATCGGAGGGAAGCGAGTGTTTCTTTTCTACCACACTGAGCCGTTATCACTTTCACCTCCTCACGTTCCCTCCGTTTTTCTCTTTTTTTTCTATGCGCGGGAATAGCTTGAATGGTGCCGGGGTGAGGGAGTCCAAGCGGCCGGCTGGCGTTCTTCCCTCAGGCCGTCACTCAGTTACTAAGTCAGCCTGATCACGTGTTGGACTCGTAATCGCCAGCAGGTACCTTTCCGACATGAGCAAATGCTCTTTATCGTCGATCTCTGGGTACTGCCAGGACCTCACACAACACACACCCCATCCCCCTTGTTCAAGGGGGGACAGTAATCACTCCTAGTCAACGGAAAGAATCCGGCTTGAGCGGGCTCGAACCGCCGCCCTGTCAGACCGTGAAGCCTGGCAGCGCAGTGCTCTACCAGTTGTGTGTGTGTGTGTGTGTGTGTGTGTGTGTGTGTGTGTGTGTGTGTGTGTGTGTATCGTCGTTATCGTCGTCATAGAAGTAGTAGTAGTAGTAGTAAAATGGTACAGTGCTATTTTTTCCAGAGCCATTTTTAGTGCAGCTTTTTTTCGACATTTGCGTGACCTAAGAGGACACTCGTAGACAATGAGAGGGTATAAGGCTAGGGACATGATAATGAAAACATGCAACGACAGCATGAACCAAAACAATTGACAGGAAAAAAATGAATGAGATCT
>NC_066548.1:11077858-11122858 GCF_024679095.1 Eriocheir sinensis
GAATGGGGAGCTGGGGAAAGACGTGAGGTCATGGAGAAGTGGTCTGGGAAGGACTAAGTTGTGGAGAAAGGTGAGGGGAGGGGGCGGAGATGGGAGGAGATAGGAAAGAAGATCGGGAAGGGGCTTGAAGGGAAAGGTAATGGAGAAGTGCAGGTGAAGGAGGGGGGAGGAAGGAGATAGGGAAGGGACTCGGGCAGGGTCTTGAAGGGAAAGGCAATGGAGAAGTGGAGGTGAAGGAAGGGAATGAAAGGGGGGCAGGGCACAGAGGTCATAGCATATATACTTTATGTAAACTTCACCAGTGAGCCTCCTCGCCATTAAACAGGTAATAGCAGTGGTGGACGCAACAGCACCAAGAAGAAACAACGACAGCAACAAGACCAACAAAAACACCCACAGGAGTAGCAGCAGCAGGAGCAGTAGCAGCAGTAATGGTAACAACAGAGCAGCAAATAATGATATAATAATACAACACTAATGATAATAATATTCATAATCATTACTATAATAATAATGGTAATCATTATTACTGACAACGGTAATAACAGTCAATTAAATACTGCTACTACGTTCGATGTGGTGGGGGGGGGGCGGAGCGAGAGAGAGAGAGAGAGAGAGAGAGAGAGAGAGAGAGAGAGAGAGAGAGAGAGAGAGAGAGAGAGAGAGAGAGAGAGAGAGAGAGAGAGAGAGAGAGAGAGAGAGAGAGAGAGAGAGAGAGAGAGAGAGAGAGAGAGAGAGAGAGAGAGAGCATTCAGTCACTCTAACCTCTACTCTCCACTAATCATCGACTCCCTCACTTCCTTTTCTTCTTTCCCTTATTCTCCTCCTCCTCCTCTTCCTCCTCCTCCTCCTCCTCCTCCTTACCACCATTTCCTCCGCCCCCCCTCCACGCACCCTCTCTCCATCTCTGTCCTCAAGCAATTTTTCTTCCACTATTTCATTAATCTTCCAATCTCACCCATCTGCTCTTTGATCACTCCCTCTCGCGTTTGTTTTTTCGCCCCGTATATTTCTATTAATTCATCACTCCTGCGTAGGTTTGTCGTCTTGTCCTTTCGTGTTTGCTGCCACTAATTCTTTCGCTGTTATTATTATCATCATTACTTTGTCTGGCTGCTCTGTCTACTCTCTCTTTCTCTCTCCCTCCTTCTCCTTCTTCCCCGGTCCCGGCTTTGCATCGTTTATCACCGCCTGTCTCTTCCTGGCCGACCTAATCACTACTTTTGCCATTCCTCCTTCCATGTCTGCTGCTTCCTGTGTTCCAGTATTAATTAGTGTTTCTGGGTCTTGTGTTGTGTGGTGTTGAGCTGAGGAGTATCTTTTCTCTCTCTCTCTCTCAGCAGATATATATGTTTTTGGAGATTTATTTTTCCGAGTATTAAATTCGTACTTTTTTTCTTTTTTTCGTTTTCTCTCGATCTTTCTTATTTTCCCGTTACTTTCGTTCTTTCATTTCTTTTCACTCGTCCTTAGTCATTATTGTTATTGCTATTTAGATTTATTCCCCATTCAAAAAATTAGTTTCTTGTCTGCCTTTCTTTCTTCACCTGATATCTCAAACGCAAAATATATCCAATTTATTTTCTTCTCTGAGGCAAACGCGATGGAAACATGGGTACTTTCTTTCTTGTTAATTTTCCTTTGCCACGCTTCTATATGCAGCACATTTTTTTATTACAGTTTATATTTCTTTCGTTTCGTGCAGGAGTGATGCTGTAGTCTTATCTTCCCCGCCTCGCAACTCTACAAAAGAGCAGCAACACTTCATACTTGAACTTTAACAATTTCTTCCTCGCAGATTTGGAGTTGATATCGTGGCGCGTTTTGATATTTATCGCTTTTTATTTTTATTTATTTATTTTTTACAACAAAGGAGACAGCTCAAGGGCACACAAAAAAGGAAACAATTATAAAAAAAAGCCCGCTACTCGCTGCTCCTAAAAATAATCCAAAGAGGTGGCCGAAAGAGGGCTGTTAGTTTTTTCTTTCTTTTTCACGTTGGTCCACTTCTTCAGGGATTAGGTCAATAGAAAATTCAGAGGGTAGAGGATAAATAATGAGGAGGGAAGAAACCACAGCAACAACGGATAATGCAGAAAACGACAGGTATGCACGCGTGAAATTTTATAAAGTGAAGAATAAAAGAAACAATAGGTTCACGAAAACTCAACTGGTGGATGACAAATGATAACGAAGAAGAGGGAAGAAAACAAAGCAACAACTGATTAGCGGGCGTTTTTTACACCTTTTTTTTCTTGCCCTTGAGCTGGCTGTAAAAAAAAATGCAGAAAGCGACAGGAATGCACGGGTGGTGGAGTTTCATATAGCGAAGAAAACACGAACGATTTGGTTCAGGAAAACTCAAATGGGGGATGATCAGTGATAACTAGGTGAAGAAAACAAGGCAACAGTTGGTAAGGAGGACAGCAACAAAAAAATGTACGATGGAAATTCAACTCAAAAGGTGCAGGATAAATAATGTGGAACCAAGAAAAAATCGTTACGAAGATTTATGAAGTAGAAGACAGCAGGAACACACGAGTGGAGGAGTTTCGTAAAGCAAAAAGAAAAAAAAGGAAAAAAAGAAAAAGGATTAGGTTAGGGAAACTCCAAAGGGTGCAGGAAAAGTTATGAGGAGCGAAGAATAAGACAACCCTTGATAAAGCAGAGGGCAACAGACAGGAACACAACAGCGAAATAAATAAAGAGAAAAAAAGCATATCAGGGTGGCTTAGAACTATACAAAAAAGAAAACAGGTGAAAGCAGGTAAGAGGCGAGCAGGACCCCACACGATAGCGTTATGGAAGTGGACACAAGAAGGTTGAATAAATGAAAGACAAACAAGAACACAGACAATGCAGGGAGGAGGAGGAGGAGGAGGAGGAAGAGAAATTAGAAGAGGTTGGGAAAAGATTACGGGAGGGAAGGTGGGGGAGAACAGGTACAAGAAATAGAGGGTGAGGGAGGAGGACGCGTGAGTGAGGGGGTTAAGGGTCGCGGGGGCGCGGGGGGGCAGGTGATGGAGGTGGCAGGTGAAGACAGGACTCGGGTGCAGGTGAGCCAGTGGAAGCGGCAAGTAATAACAATACAACAACAGCTATAACCAAAAATATAAACGCCACAAACGGAACCAAAATAATACTGAACAGGGAAAGAAGAATTAGAGCTTCATGGTAGGTTATCATTGAATTCAGAGTACAATAATAAGAATAATGAAGAAAAATGCAATGTACAATGATGAATATTTGAGTAACAGAGAATGCATCAGCTATATCTACAAAGAAACAAATAATAAATGCAGCAATAACGAAGGAAAATCAGTGACGAAATAAGAAATAAAACTTGAAGAAAGAGAGAAAAATAACAACACTAACGAAAGACAAGAAGCAACACGTAAACGAAAACAACGAAAATAACAGATGGAGGTGAGAAAAATGCTAATTATATCAACGAGTCTTTGCGACCTACCAAAAAACAAACAATGAGAGGGAAACGAAACAAAAACAACACAATACGCACACCGTTCATTGGCAGTCATCGGAAATCAGGATCAAGAACACTTCAACACGCACACACCAAAAAAAATAAAAAAAATAAATAAATAAATAAAAAAAAAATAAAAAAATCGTAAAAACAGACAACAGACAGACATGAAAGTAGAACATGACTTTCACACGACGCATGAAAGACGAAAATATGAATGACATCGATCTTATAGCGTTGTCCAATTACCTGACAAAAACCAGTGACGACGATGATGCTAATAATAATAATAGCAATAATGACGATGACATTAACAATTATAATCACAATAACCGTTACAACACCTTAAAAGGATATAATTAAGCACTGGACGACACACACACACACACACACACACAAGATCGAGAGAACACAGGCATCTATATCCATCGTCCGCCCCCCTTCGTCCTTCCTCCTCCTCCTCCTCCTCCTCCTCCTCCTCCTTCTCCTCCCTCAGTACCTCTTTGTCCCTCGTCTCCTGCCCTCTTTGCCCGCTTCCTCGCCCCTTCCTCCGCGGCCCTTATGAGAGGCGCCTTAATAGTGTCGTGTATTGCCAGCTATTACGTGTGCTATCTACAAAAGAGTTGGCTCAGTGGTAATCAATAGAGGAGAGAGTAAAGAAGAAAGCGAGGAAGGAATGAAGGAGGAAAGGAAGACAGGAGGGAAGGAAGGGTAAGAGGGCGGGAGGATTCGAGGGAGGGAGGGAAGGATGGAAGGAAAGAAGGAAGGAAGAAAGGAAGAAAGGAGAGAAAAACAATAAATGAAAATGTTAGAGGAATGGAAGGAAGCAAAAAAAAAAAAGAAGTAAGTAAGTAAGGAAAGAAAGAATAAAGGATGAAAGGATGACAATGGAGGAGAAGGAAAGAAAGAAAAAATGAATGAACGACTGTAGGAAAGAAGAGGAAAATGACAGGAAGGAAAGAAACCAGGATAGAAAGCAACAATGAAAATAAACGGAATGAAAGGATGACAATGGAGAAGGAAGGAAAAAAAGAATGAATGAACGACTCTAGGAAAGAAGAGGAAAATGACAGTAAGGAAGGAAACCAGGATAGAAAGCAGCAACGAACATAAACGAAGAAGGACGAACACAATGAAGGAAGGAAAACCGCAAGAAAGAAAGAAAGAGGCAGTGAAGGAAAGAAGGAAGGATACTACACCCCGCGTTGGTGACCTCAGCGATCATTATCCTGGGAGTTGTTTTGCTTCGGTTTGTGTGTGTTTTCTCTGCGTTACGCCGGACGTCTTTGCATAGCCGAGGCGACACTGTGAGCGGCGGCGAGGGGGAGGGTGAGACGAGGCGAGAGCGGGAAGGGCGAGGGCGGGAAGGAGTGCTAAGATGGTTATTGGATGAGTGATGAAGCGGTAACTATAGAAGAGTTTGCAATCATGTGTGTGTGTCTGTCTGTCTGTCTGTCGGTGTGTATGCTTCTGTTTGTCTGTCCGTCTGTCTGTCTGTCTCTCTCCCCACCATTAACACCACAAGCACCACCATCACTACCAATGTACACGCAAGAACGAACACACACACACACACACACACACACACACACACACACACACACACACACACACACACACACACAAACAGACCGCCACTACTACTACCATCACCACCACCACGACCACCAAAACACACACACACACACACACACACACACACACACACACACACACACACACACCTGCCTAACGTGAGCTTCATGGGCCGGGAGAATCTATCAGAGGTGGCCCCCCAGAACGCCTCAATCACGGTAATTAGTAACAAAGGGTTATAAACCGCCGGGGAAATATGCGGGGCGCGGGAGGGGGGTTTGTTATTAACCCGCGAACCCGCCGCACTAATAGTAAAGTGACTGACGGAGAAGTAAATGTTTCAGGGCGATTTGGAGGCGGCGCGCGTGCATGCTTTGGGGGAAGGAAGGGGGAAGAAGGAAGCCACAGAGGGAGGAGGAAACATAGAACCATGGAAAAGCAGGCTCCGGAAATATAAAGACAATTTGATATCTTTAAGCGACACTTATTCATTCGGTACTTCAATGACCTGCAGATGAAATGAAAGCACAGTAGGAGAATGTATACACTGGATCCCCTTGTTTGGCAGACTTGAGCTCCTCGGGTTCATCCAAATGCGGCATTACGGTATTCACAACCAAAACTTACACTTTTTTCTAAGCTTCAGGTCACTGCTAATGGTGAAACTATGATCCCATTTTTCTTGTGCGACCTACAGAGGCTTCCCACGTTCGTTGTACCCTTGGTTACTATTTCTGAGGCCAGAGGCGGAGGATGAGGAGAAAAGGAGGAGAAGGAGGACGAGGAGGAGGAGGAGGAGGAGGAGGGGAAAAGCGCAGTAAAGACAGGGAGAATATTAAGAATAACGTATGAGGGAGGAATATAATGAGTGTGATGGCGAGAAGAAACGAAAAAAAGGCAGCGAGGGAGAAGGGAGACGGCAGAGGAGGAGGAGGAGGAGGAGGAGGAGGAGGAGGAGGATGTGATGCCGAAGAAAGCACAGGAAGACAGGAAGAATAAGATTAAAGATAAGGTATTAGTTTAAGGGCAAGAGGAAGGGGAGAGAAGACAACACTGGAAGAAGAAGAAGAAGGAGGAGGAGGAGGAGGAAAAAGAGGAAGAGGAGGAGGCGTTGGGGAAAAGATCAGGGAGAAAATATAGAAAGGAGGAATATACATGAAAGTTTGGAAGAGGGGAGGGAAAGAAACGAAAGGAAAAGAAGATGATAAAGATGGGAGGAAGTATAGTCATGAATTAGTGGAATTAGGAATAAAGGTTTTAGGAAAGAGAGAGGATTAGGAGGGGGACACGTAAGACGAGAGAAGGAATGAAGGAAGGAAGATAAGAAAAAGGGGGAGGGAAAAGAGGGAGAACTAATATGGAAGGAAGAGTAAGTAATGAGAGGGAGCACACAGTTTAAGAGGTAAGAAGAGAGAGGAAAAAAGGAGGGAGGAAAAGGGAAAGTAAAGGTGGAGGGAGGAGAAGGAGAGAGGGAGCAAAAATATCAAAGGTGAGGAAAGGGGAAGGAAGAACGAGGAGGGAAGAAAGAGGGGGAAAGCGTGCAAGGAAAAGATGACTGAGTAGGAGGAAGAGGAGGAGGAGAGAGGAAAGAAGAGAAGGAGGAAGACAGAAGAGAGTGAGGAAGAGTCGTCAACTTGTCCATTGTAGAAATGAAGAGAAAGAAGGAAAGAAAAACGGAGGAAAGAAAGGAATAGGAGGAAGTCAACATGAAAATATAGAAGAAAAGAAAGAGGGATGGAGAGAAAGAAGGGAAAAAGAGAGAAGAGGAAAGACAGGAGAGAAGGAAGTATACATGAAAATCGAGGAGAGAAGAGGAAAGAAAGAGAGAGGGGGAAGAAAAGAATCAGAAGAGGAAGGATACATGGAAACAGAGGAGAAGAGAAAAAGAATAAAGGAGAGAAAGAAAGGAAGAAAAACGCAGGAGAAGAGAAAGAGACAGGAGGAAGTATAAATAAGAAATGGTAATGAGTGAATGTATGATAGAGAAAAAAAAATATGGGTCAATCTTTAGAGTTTATTTAGTACAAGTAGGAAAGAAAGAATGTGAATAGGGAGGAAAAGAAAAAAAAAGAAAAAAAGAAGGAACGATACCTTAACAAAATAAAATAAAAAGTGAAAAAAGAGAAAATAAGAGGTAAAAAAAAAGCTCAATAAAATGAAAGGAGGAAAAAATTAGTGATAAGAAAAAGGAAAAAAAGAAGCAACGACATTTCAGTTAAATAAAAAAAGTGAAAAAAAGAGGAAAATGACAGGGAAACGATAACCTAATACAATGAAAAGTGGGGAAAAAAATAAAGTGAAGATGAAGAAAATGAAAATTACTTAAATATTTTGCGTGGAATTTAGAAGAGAGTCAGAAGCTAAGGTGGATGAGGAGGAAGAGGATGGAGAGGATGACGATGAGGAAAAGTGCCCTAAATAAATATAATCAAAGTAACAGACATGTCAATTAATAGTTTGGGTTGATCTAATATGAGAGGAAAGAGAAGTTAGAGATGAACCGTGGAGGAGGAGGAGGAGGAGGAGGAGGAGGAGAAGGAAGGGGAAGAGGAGAAGGAGGAGGAAATAATATGAAAATTTGGCACTAAATATTTAATGATAATTTAGAAGGAGAAAAATGAAGTGTTAGATGGGAGGCAAATGAGGAAAACGAGGAGGGGGAAGAGGGGGAGGCGGAGGAGGAGGAGGAGGAGGAGGAGGAGGAGGAGGAGGAGGAGGAGGAAGAAAAGGAGGAGGAGGGGGAAAAACACGAGGAAAACTGAGAACTAAATACCTGATGAGAAATTTAGGAAGAGGCCAGTTAAGTGTTAGATGGGGCGGTGGAGATAAAGAAGAGGAGGAGGAGGAGGAGGAGGAGGAGATGAGGGAAGGAGGAAAAAAAAAGAAAATGAGAAAAAAAAACTAAGTAAATGTTTAGGGAGAATTTAGGAAGAGGAAAGTGAAGTGCTAGACGAAGAAGACGAAGAGGAGGAGGAGGAGGAGGAGGAGGCGGAGAAGAGGGGGAAGGGAAGGAGGAAAAAAGAAAAGAAAATTAGAGAAAAAAAAACTAAGTAAATGTTTAGGGAGAATTTAGGAAGAGGAAAGTGAAGTGCTAGATGAAGATGAAGAGGAGGAGGAGGAGGAGGGGGGGGGGAGGATAGAGGAGGGGGGGAGGGAGGAGGAGTATTCCGTAGCTCATTAAAGATGGATCACCTATGCGCACACCTTCGATAATCCTCCATTAAGGGAAGGATCAGACGAGGGAGGAGGATCCAGCGCGGTGATGCGTGGGCGCTTCAGTCATGTCTTACCATCAGATAAGACACCACCCCTCCCCCCCTTGTACCCCCTCCCCTGTCCCTCCTCCTACCCTCCACATCCCTACTCCCTCCCTGGCTCCGTCTCTCCGCTTCCTACTCCTTGTCTCCTATCCTTTTTTCCTTTATTCCCTCCTACACTACCTTTTCTTCCTCCCCACCTCCTCCCCCTCTTCTGTCCTGTCTGTTCTAACCTCCACTTCCCTCCTCCCTCCCTGGCTCCGTCTCTCCGCTTCTCTCCATTCCTACCCTTCATTCCTCTTCCTTCCTCACATACTTTCCTCTTTCATTCACTTCCTTCCCCCTTCCCTTTCTTTCCATCCAATTCCTCGCCTCTTATTCTTTTATTCTTCATCCTTACCCTCTATTTCTTTCCCTTTTTTCATATTACATAACTTCTTTTTCCTTCCCTACGTCCCCTCTCGTACCCTCTACTTCCCTCCTCCCTCTCTACCCAACTTGCTCCTTGCCTCCTATCCTTCTTCTCTCATCCTTATCCTCCTTCCCCTCCTTTCCTATTACATTTCCTCTTCTTTCCTTGCCTACTTCCCTCTTCCCTTCCTTATTTCTCTTCCCCAGCATCCCCACAACCACTGTCTGTTTCTCTTCTTTTCCCTACTTTCCCATCCTTCTCTTCTCTTCCCGTACTTTTACTTCGGATCCTTACTTTTCCCTTTCCTTCATCCCTCAATCCCCTATACTCTTCCTCCACCCTTTCCTCTATTCCTTCCCTTTCCTTCCCTCCTTTCCTTCCCTACTCCTGTCCCTTCCCTTTCATCCCTAACACGTCCCATTCCTTGCCCTGCCCCTCCACTCCCTTCCCTTTCCCTCTCTTCCCTCCCATACCTTACCCTACCCTTCTTATCCCTTTCCTTTCCCTTCCCTCCCATACCTTACCCTACCCTTCCTATTCCTTTCCTTTCCCGCTCTTCCCTCCCATACCTTTCCTCGATCACCCACCACCACCATCTCCCTCTTCCCTCCCCCTCCCTCTCCTCCCTTCCCCACCTCCCCCCTCGAACAATCCGGTCCCCTATTATGGATTCGCCCCACAACTATAATAGAGTAATTGTCTTTTGACCTTAATTGATATAGTGTGATGTACTCCCTCGACGCCTGGCTCGGGCTCTCCACAATCATACTCATTACGAAGAACAACAGTCTGCTAAACGCCTGTAATTTGCAAAGAGGAAAGTGCAGTAAGTCAGAATTATAACCCTGACTTATGATGGCCAGGCTCAGGTGGACTTGTGATTAGCGTGAGCAGACAGGTAGATGGATGGAGGGAGCAACGTTCAGGTAGACTTCTCAGGGAGGAGAGATAGACAGGTGTGCGTGCTTGTGGCCGGGGCGAAAATTCAGTGAAGAAAAGTGTCGGGCCATATAAGGAGGAGCAGGAGGAAGCAACGGGGAAAAAGGGAGACACTGGCACGGGTAAGAAAGCAGGGATACAGGTAGGCTTCTAGGGGGAGAGGGATGGACAGAGCTTGTGGAGAGGGAGAAAATTTGGTCAAGAAATGAGTCACAGGGGAAAGCAGAGAAAAAAAGAGATATTGGAGAAGGTAAGAAAGCCGGATATACAGGTAGGCTTCTAGGAGGAGAGGGTTAGACAGAGCTTGTGGAGAGGGCGAAAATTTAGTCAAGAAATGTGTTATTTAGGTCATAGAAGTCACGGGAAAGCATGAGAAAAAGGAGATATTGGAGAAGGTAAGAAAGCCGAGAATACAGGTAGGCTTCTAGGAGGAGAGGGATAGACAGAGCTTGTGGAGAGGGCGAAAATTTGGTCAAGAAATGTGTTATTTAGGTCATACGAGTCACAGGGGAAAGCAGAGGAAAAGGAGATATTGGAGAACATAAGAAAGCCGGGAATACAGGTAGGCTTCTAGGAGGAGAGGGTTAGACAGAGCTTGTGGAGAGGGCGAAAATTTGGTCAAGAAATGTGTTAGTTAAGTCATACGAGTCACAGGGGAAAGCAGAGAAAAATGAGATATTGGAGAAGATAAGAAAGCCGGGAGTACAGGTAGGCTTCTAGGAGGAGATGGATAGACAGAGCTTGTGAAAAAGCGAAAATTCAGTCGAGTAAAGGGTCAGGTTATACGAGCCACAGGAATAAAAAACAAGGAAAAGGAGACTCAAAACTGCCACAGGAAAGGAAGCAGGCAGTACAGGTAAGCTTATAGGAGGAGAGGGATAGATAGACCTTGTGGGAAAGACGAAAATTTAATCGAAAAAAGTCAGGCCACACAAATTACATGAGAAAGAAGGGAACAGGGGAATCAAAACTGCCACAGGAAAGGAAGCAGGCAACTCAGGCAAGTTTCTAAAGGGGGGAACGAGAGAGAGGAAGACAGTTGTGGCTTGTGGAAAGGATGAAACTGTACTCGAGGAAAATTTTAGGCCACACAAATCACAAGAGAAAGCAGGAAACAGGAAGACTCAGAACCACCACAGGAAAGGAAGCATGGGCACGAGAGGTCACCCAAACAAGAAACAGGAGGCAGCAGGGAAAGGGCAAGGCGCCGGGACAGCCATAAGTAAACAGGTAATACACGTGGA
This sequence comes from Eriocheir sinensis, assembly GCF_024679095.1. Taxonomy (NCBI): domain Eukaryota; kingdom Metazoa; phylum Arthropoda; class Malacostraca; order Decapoda; family Varunidae; genus Eriocheir; species Eriocheir sinensis. The sequence goes on from NC_066548.1 coordinate 11,088,770, forward strand.
CGCAAGGGGTGGAGGTATAATCCCCCGACACAAAAGACAAATAAGAAACGTGTTGCTCCAAATACAAAATGCAAGCGAGGGTCAGAGGGAGAAAATATGACATCGTAGCAGGCGAAAAATATGAACGCCAAAGCACTGAGTACACGCACGCAAGGGAACGTCTGAAGCTCAGTAACCAGACGATGCACTCACAGATATAAACAATAATTTTAAACATGTGTACAGAACCACTACTTTCCAACGGGTGGACATACACACATACATACATACTCAGAGAGAGATAGATATTGGAATGAAAAACGAAGCATGGGGCAAATAGAAGGGATTTAACACACAGACAGACAGACAGAGACCAAGAAGGAGTACGGCCCCACACACACACACAAAAAAAAAAGAAGGCAAGGACGGTACGATCAGGTATGCGGTTAGAAACATAAATTTGAAGGTGAGAAAAGCGAGAGTGATAGTTAGACAAGCAAATGAGTACCTGTTATATACAAGGGGGAAAAAAGTATACTTCTAAATCATCGTGACGGGCAAAAAGAACTGAAACTCAAAACAAAGGGAAAAAATGATAGTGATGAGAGAGAGAGAGAGAGAGAGAGAGAGAGAGAGAGAGAGAGAGAGAGAGAGAGAGAGAGAGAGAGAGAGAGAGAGAGAGAGAGAGAGAGAGAGAGAGAGAGAGAGAGAGAGAGAGAGAGAGAGAGAGAGAGAATGGATAGACACACACACACACACTCCCTTCCTCCTCGTGTGAATGACTCCCGCGTTACATAATATTTTCGTCACTCTTTATGGGATCGTTTACCCGTTTTCTGTGCTCTGCTTCCTGCTGCACCTCCACCACCACCACCACCTCCGCCACCACCAGCATCAGTGGGTGGCGGCGAGTGTCTGATGTTGAGGTCGATGGGATGTGTATGGTAGCGGGAGGGCGAGGCGTGGTAAGGATGCGTTTATTCAGGGTGGGAAAGGTGGCTATAAGGTGTAAAGGGATGTACTGTAATTACTCTGAATCGTCTTGTATAAAGCTAAAATTCCACCTGCCGCAGATTCTCCCTTGAAGGCGTAGGAACATGCTGAGAAATTAGAAGTCGATGAAGTCCAAACGGAGGGTAGTGAATGCCATCTGCCTGGGTGATCGGAAGCGTGGTATAGACGCCTTAATTTTTCTTTAAGTGAGAGAGAGTTTGTGTTTCTCTACGGTATAAGTGTGAGAGAAAATAATGTGTTTGTGTTTCTCTATGGTAGAAAAAAACCCATCACTTTCTATAATTCGGAAACGTGATATAGACACCTTAATTTTCTATAAGTGAGAGAGAGTTTGTGTTTCTCTACGGTATAAGTGTGAGAGAAAATAATGTGTTTGTTTCTCTGTGGTAAAAAAAAACATCACGTCCTACAATTCGGAAACGTGGTATAGACACCTTAATTTTCTATAAGTGAGAGAGAGAGAGAGAGAGTTTGTGTTTCTCTACGGTATAAGTGTGAGAGAAAATAATGTGTTTGTGTTTCTCTGTGGTAGAAAAAAAACATCACTTTCTACAATTCGGAAACGTGATAGACCCTTTAATTTTTCTATAAGTGAAAGAGAGTTTGTGTTTCTCTACGGTATAATATGAGTGAGATAAAATAATATGTTTGTGTTTCTCTATGGTAACAAAAAAAAAAACACGTTCTACAAGGGCAAGTTAAGAGAGTGTCGAGTCCCTGGTGTACCCCAGGGATGTGACTGTGGACGTGGTTGAACGGCTGACAGAGGAGGACAGACAAAATACAAACGAACAGACATGCACGCGTTGGTCTTTGAAGTCTGCGAGGTGGCGATGATGACAAACGGGAGTCGCATTGGGCAAATACATCAAGGTAATCGATGGCCCGTTTTCTGTCTCTCCCACTTGAGTGCTAATAGGGGGACTACGATGGGTCAGCCGCCGGCCACAATCGCCTCCCACACCCTCAGATGCTCGCTCCTCCGCCCTTCACCCCTCTCCTCTCACCTCGCCTCAGATAAGAGCAGACCCTAATTACACCGAGAGAAATCGTAAAATATTCTCGGAGGGAGTAAAAAGCATAATGAGAATCAAAATCTTCTCATTAAACTTCCACTGCCCTCACTTTACCCCCATTCCCCTCATCCTCATTCCCCTGCACCTTCCCTTCTTCACCCCCCCCCTCGTCCTCCCACGCCCGGTGAGTCCGATTTTCATTACCTGGGAGCGGGAAAAACTCCAACCCGCCCACTAAAACAACAATGAATAATAAAACTGGTAAAAAACTTATAAGAGCACTGACCTTGCCGCCGCGCCCGCCGCCGTTACCTGGCCACTGAACACTCTCTTTTACACACCTGCGGAGAGAAAGGGAACGCTTGAGTAAAAGATGATATTTAGAAGGTGGCACAGCAGTGAGGTATACGGAGGAGGAGGAGGAGGAGGAACACAAGAATGCAAAGGAAGAACAAACAACAGCAGACTTGATGGTTCTTACGAGGCTGTTTGTGACAAGCTACACTAACTATCTAATCAAAGGTGGAAGATGAAGGACAGCAAAGGCGAAGGCGAAGGCGAAGGAGGAGGAGGAGGAGGAGAGAAGGAGAAGGAATGTAGAGGTAGAAGTAGTAGGAGTAGGAGTAGTAGCAGTAGGAGGAGGGTGACCACAGTCCTCCCAGGCACTCAGTGGGGAGTCGCCCCTTAATGTGGTTAGGAGGTGGCCCGCCGGTAGGTCAGGTGCGGCTGCGGTGAGCAAGGGAGGCGGTGGAGGTGGAGCGAGAGATGACGACGGAGGTAAGCGGCAGAGACAGCAAAACGGCAGGAAAACACATCGATTTAAGAGCAAAATAACCAATAAAATGCAGTATGGAGATAAATAATAAAAAATAATGCAGAAATAAATAAATAGATTGTATAAGGAAATATAAACACCAGCCATAAAGAGAAAAAAAAGGTAAAAAAAAAGATAATAGAAAAGGAAATCATAATGAACTAGCGAACGACATTACGATAATCCAAGGCATCACTGAACACATCATAAAGAAAACACGAGGAAAACAATACAAAAAAATAAGAAAACCCTGAAAAGATATTAAAATCAAAAACATGCTTGGTAAAAATAAGGAAAAGCAAGATCTCACAAAATATCGAAATGAGCGTATACTAAAAATTTATGGGCGAGGGAAGGAAGGAAGGAAGGGAGATTACAGTAAATAGATGAAAAAGTAGATAGATGGAGACGGACAAGAGGATGACGACGAGGGATGATGGAAGGGAAGAGGAAGAGGAGGAGAAGCATCATCTGTTCTGCGGAGGGAGGAAGGAAAGAGAGGAGAGAGGGCGGAGAAGATGGATGAAAGGGTATAGGACAGAGAAAGGAAGGAGAGATGAAAGGAAGGGGGCGAGGAAGTGAGAGAGGGGAGAAAGACAGAGAGAAGGAGACAAGGAGGAGGAGGAGGAGGAGAAGGGGGAGAGGAAGCAGAGAGTGAGGCCAGAAGGAAACACTCACCTCCCCCGCTCACCTCCTCCCCCCGCCAAGGCACAACACAAGAAACACAAGACGTGGACGGATGGATGCTCATAAATTACCGACGAATAGAAAGAAAGACGAGCAGGGAAAAAAGGAAGATAAAAAAAGACCCAAGAGGCAGGGGGGAGGGTGCAGGGGGGGTATGGGGAGAGGGGGAGGAGGGAAAGGTTAGTATAGAGATCTCAGTTTTTTTTTTTATATTTTCCTTCATTTATCTCTTTCTTTCTCTTTCTTTCTTTCTCTTTTTTTTTCCTCGTCTCTCCTCATCGCACATAATATTTACTCCATACACTGTCTTAGAGGGGGATTTTAGAGCATAAACACATACACACACACACACACACACACACACACACACTATACTTTCCCGCCCGCACTAAAATCGTCTTCCGTCAGTAATGATATACCTTTTTTTTTTCTCTCATCTCAGTCTGTTTATTTACTTATCTATCTGCCTATATATATGTTACTATTTGAATGTCTGTCTATTTTTATCTATTGTTTTCTCTCTCTCTCTCTCCTGCAATTCAGCCCCGCACCTGCCACTAACTCTTTGAATCAGCTAAACTTCACGGTCAATCACATTCGCGCCTCGTTCTCGCAGCCCACAACCTTCTGCTGCCTCCCACCAGCCTGCAGCGATGTCACTTTCTCACTTTCCTCTTCATTCTCTTCATTCTCCTCCTCCTCTTTTTCCTACTCGTCGTGCTCTACCTCAATCTCGTTATTTTTCTCCTCCTGCTGCTGTTCTTGTTCCTTTCTCCCTTCCTTCTCATCCTCCTTATCTTCCTTCTCATTCTCGTATTCCCTTTCGTGCCCCTTCTTCTCTTGCCTTTCCTAGTTTCTATTCTCTTTCGTCGTTAAATTTCTTTCCTCTACTGTCCTTCTTCCCGCGGTCAGTCTTTACTTCAATACTGTTTAACCTTCATATTTACTGTAGGAGGGAATGTTTACTTATCTAAAACTTGCATGAGTGTGTGTGAGGGAAGGGGGAGGGGGGCAGGTGTGAGGGTAAGGAGGTAGAGGTGGACAGGTGTGTGGTGGCGGGCCAGGTCGAGGGGCTATCACCTGGCCGGGCAATAAACAGCTCCGCCACACACCAGTGACGCCAAGCTCCTCGCGATGACATAACGATGATGGCGGCCGATAGAGAGTGTTGTATTTGTTTTTTCGTCATTCTTTACCCCCGAACACACACACACACACACACACACACACACGGTAGCTCAAACGGTTAGAGCGCCGCGCTGCAAGGCTTCACGGCCAGACAGGCGGCGGTTCGAGGCCCGCTCAGGCCGGATTCTTTCCGTTGATTAGGAGTGGTTACTGTCCCTCCTTGAGCAAGGGGGATGGGGTGTGTGGTGTGTGAGGTCCTGGCCCCAGAGATCGACAATAATGAGCACTTACGTCGTGAGGGTACCTGCTGGCGAAAGCGAGTCCAACTCGTGATCAGGCCGTGGTGAATTATACACACACACACACACACACACACACATACACACACATACATGCACCTGCGAAAACATGCGATTCAGTATTTGTTTAGTGTGCTTTAAAAGGCGCTAATGAAGGTAATTGCGGAGTTAAAAACAAATCAGTGTCAACTTATACGTGTGTGTGCTTCTCAAGGCAATAAACTTAAAAGTAATCAAAGTAAATCCCTTAGTACGGTATTTTTAGTCTGTTTACCCTGTTGATATTTATAGCGTGGAATAAACATGAATGTAAACTATATGTATATTCGGGTTTTTGTTCCTTATTTTTGTCAACTCTTATTATTAATGCGCTTTCGTTTCCTGCATTTTCGTTATCATAGATAAGATTACGAAGACGTTGCGTGCCCTCCCTAGCGCTTTTAATTTCTGGGGGGGTTGAAATTGTGTGTATACGTGTGTGAGTTCTTGGAAAAGGTGTTGCGTGCGCGTCAAGTTCGTCTGCGGTTGTCTCGTGTGTCTGGGTTGCGTGTGCTGGGGGAGGCGTTGATCAGCGAGGACGGATCTCGTAATGAAGAAAAAGTGAGCATTAGGAGGGGGAGAGTGTGAGGGGCGGTGCTGGCGGTAAAGAGGAGGAAAGAGGAGTGTTCCGGTGTGTGTGGTGATGGGTTGGAGGGGAGCACACGGGGAGGGTTGTTCCAGAGGGTGGGTTCATGAGCTCCTTCGATCGGTCTTAGGGCCATATTTTTAAACATTTTTACGCCTAAGAACACGTAATTTACTAGTCTTTCGTGGGAGCTTAGGACATTTCCAGGGGTACTTTTATGACCCTGGTGGTAGTCTGAGCCTTCTTCTGTACCGTGAACCTAAAAGAACACTCATTAGAACTCGATTAACCTCCTTTTTGGCCTTTGAAAATAGTTGGTGTGAGGGGTGGGAGCATCTGACAATACCAACCTTACCTTCTTCAACCCGAGAACACGAGCCCCTGGAGTAACCCGCTATACTGTTTTCCTTCCTGTACATAAATTAACGCGTGGCTCGGAAGTGACAGAACGAAATAAAGTATGGCAAAAAGAACAAAAGGGGAGCACAGACACCTCACAGACGCAGACACACGCACACACGCATTCTTCTTTCCCGCGAGCCGAAATCGATATGGGAGAAGAAATCTGTATCTCTCAGGGTCGTGGGAAAGGGAGGAGAAGGGTCATTAGAAGAGGAGTAAGCTATTATTTGTCACAACGCCCAGCCTCCTCCTCCTCCTCCTCCTCCTCCTCCTCCCCCTCTTCAGCTGTCCCCGCCCCGTCTCAGGTTACCCCCGCCCACGCTCACTGATAGATGGGCGGCGTGGAGGGTGAGACTCGTGCTATGTAAAAGGCGCATCGGTCCAACGCAAGCAGAAGAGGAGGAGGAGGAGGAGGAGGAGAAGGAGGAGGAGGAGGAGGAGGAGGAGGAGGAGGAGGGGAAGTAAGAGTATAATAGTAATGATAATAATAATAATAATAATAATAATAATAATAATAATAATAATAATAATAATAATAATAATAATAATAATAATAATAATAATAATAATAATAATAATAATAATAATAATAATAATAATAATAATTCAGCCGGGAAAGTGCCCTCTCATTGGTGGTGTATAAAGGATGTGTTTACACGCCCACTTTTGTACTTTCTCCAGTTGACGCTGTTGGATCTTGCTGTTGGGTGATGGCTGAGCAGGGGAGGCGTACATGACTTTGTGAAGGATGAAGGTGGAGTATACATCCTTTAACGTCCCCTAGGGTGCTCCAAGGGACTGCATCCGCCTCGGCATGAATGAAACCTTGATGATGGTGGTTACACGCTTCCCCCAGCTTGGTTTACGCTCTCAAATGACACCAAGCAGTCTGGTGGACTCTACAACTTGCAGCGGATGCGGACTAACCGGATAGGAATATACCGAGAAAATGGACTGCGTCACGTGTGTGTGTGTGTGTGTGTGTGTGTGTGTGTGTGTGTGTGTGTGTGTGTGTGTGTGTGTGTGTTTATTTCTCTCTTGCTCTACACCTAGCCAGCGAGACCCCCCCCAACACACACACACACACACACACACACACACACACACACCTAGGCTCACCTGTCTCCGCCCAGCACACTCTAAGGCGGCCGCCCACCCAGGTATACGTGGACAAGTGACCACAAACAGACCCTCGACCCTCCACACCCTGCTCCGTGACCTTGCTGGAGGAGAGGAAGTGTTGTCATACGAGATATTAACGTTGTGATTAAGTATACCCTCTGGCATTTCTTGTGTTTCTTTTAACACCGCATTCTCATATACCAAAAAAATAAAAGGTTATGTGTCATGATGGTTAAAACGGGTGAGGCAGACACTAAGAGAGACAAATAGATATAGATAGATAAATAGATAGATAACAAAACAAGTCCATAAAACGCAAGATTACAAGCAACAAGACTATTTCGATGTTTTGATGACATACGTACACAGACAAGCAAACGACTCCACCACAGAGTTAAAGCACGCACTGGATAAAGAATATTGATAACTTCTTCTTTCGGCTGCTCCTGTCAGGGATCGCCACAGCGGATCGTTCTCCTCCAGCTCTCCTTTGTGATCCGCATTCTGTACTGGCAGTGTTGTACAACGGATGCCCTTCCTGACGCAACCCTCCCCATTTATCCAGGCTTTGGACCGGCACTGAATTGCACTGGCTTGTGCCCCCAGTGGTCTTAGTGAGCTCTGATCTCCGTCCAAGGGCACAATGCATTCAAGCTAGAAATCGAGCTAATAGGGTACTGGGATTTATTTCAAGGAGCGTAAGCAACAGAAGCCCGAAGTCTTCCTCAAACTATATTTAGCATTAGTTAGACCTCATCTTGACTATGCGGTTCAGTTCTGGTCACCCTACTATAGAATGGATATCAGAATGTTAGAATCGGTGCAGAGGAGGATGATGATTCAGGGGTTGGGGAATCCTGCCATAATGAGGAAAGACTCAAACAGTTAAACTTGCATTCTCTAGAAAGGCGAAGGGTGCGTGGAGACATGATCGAGGTTTATAAATGGATGAAGGAGATCATATAAGGTTTTGTTGGTAAGAGAATCGGGTACACGAAGTAACGGGTTTAAACTGGATAAATTCAGATTCAACAGGGACAAAAATTGGTTTACTAACAGGGTGGTGGATGAGTGGAATGCTTAGCAGTCATGTGGTGAGTGCCACATTCAAAAATAGACTAGATAAATTCATGGACAGCGATATTAGGTGGGGGTAGATACACGGGAGCTTAGGGTCAAAGGAGCTGCCTCGTACAGGCCTACCGGCCTCTTGCAGACTCCTGCGTTCTTATGTTCTTATGTTCTTATGTAATATTGATCACACGAATACTAATACAAAACATAAGTAAACCCCAATTGCCTCTGTTTTTAGTTTTTTTAGAATATTTCCGGTCTAATACATGCGTCAGAAAGAGGAGAAAAAGTAGTGAGGAAAAGACGAAAAAAAAAAGAGAGAAAACCCAGGAAGGCGGGAAGCAGACTAGACCAAACAGGTTAACACACACACACACACACACACACACACACACACACACACACACAGGCACACACACCTACCTACCCTCCTCACCCACACATATCCTCCCCCCCACACACACACATCCCCCCTCCCCCCTCCCAAGACACAAAGGGACCGGCCGCCTCACGATGGATGGAGTAATATGATTTTTGGCCTCCTGGTGCTGTCCTCCGCCACAATGCTCGCCCGCCGGGAGGAAATTATTGTTATGACCCGAATTTATGGAAGGAGTCGTTGTGGGCCGGATCAATGACGCGCGATTCGTGTTGCCTCTTAAAACTTATGGCGCCGCCTCGAACCTCTTTGCGTTAATCCCTTTACGATTCTACTTTATCGCCTTGGTAATTATTAAGCACGGGAAGGAGGGAGGGAGGTAGAGAAGGAGAGGGAAGGATAGGGAGGGAGGGAGGGAGGGAGGGAGGTAGAGAAGGAGAGGGAAGGATAGGGAAGGGAGGGAGGGAGGGAGGCAGAGAAGGATAGGGAAGGGAGGGAGGGAGGGAGGGAGGTAGTCTTAGTAGTATTATGGATGGCTTTTTAAGAGGTTAAGAGGGAAGACTTATGTAAATTTGTGGTATTTTTCCTGTTTTTGTTTTGCGTTTCGTTTGATAGCTGGTGAGTCAGAATGGAGGGCGGGGGGGAGGAAGAAGGGGGGCAAGGAGGGAGGGAAAGTGCATGGGGAGGAGGGGTGGGGGGGAGAGGATTAGATATGGAGGTTTCTTGGAGGGAAGGATTATGTGAATTTGTCAGATATTTCTTTCAGCCTCACGATTGCGATTGTTTGTTAGTGGAAAAGTCACGACGAGAGGGGGGAAAGGGGGGCATGGGGAGGAGCACAGGAGGGAGAAAGGGCGGGAGAGAGGGAGGGACGCTCAGTGATTCGAGGCAATTGATAAGAGTTAGAAAAAGATGTTATCAAGATGAGTGTTATCATTTAGGTTTCCGCTGTTTGTTAGTTGGAAAAACATTGAGATAGATAGATAAGAGATAGGGAAAAGAGGTTAAAAGGAGAGAGAGAGAGAGAGAGAGAGAGAGAAACTGAATACCAAGAGCAAAAAAAAAGTAATGCCGAGGAACTGCCTGTCTTGTCTCATATACATCAGGTGTGTCAAATTGGAGGCCCAGGTGGGGGGGGCGGTCAGGGATGAATGGGACAGGCTGGGAAGGTGTGTGGCAACGAGGAGGTTCAGGAAGAGGAATAGGAATAGGAAGAGGAGAGAAAGTAAAGGTAAAGCTGGGTACATGTGCTATAGCTGCGCGTGGCTTCGGTGCTCATATCCGTGGCATTGGACCTTTGAGCCTGAGCTGTGGTGTGAAGTCCGGGATCGCCACAGTTTACCTTCCCTTCGACCAGCCCGAGAGGGAGAATAAACAACTGGGTGAGCTGCACGCCGATGGCCCAGGCAGGGATCAACGTTGCCAGATTGTCGTACTCAGCCTCATATATTTACCGACTTCCGACCCAAAAACTGTCTACTGGATCCCAATAACGAGATTCACTTATAATTATCGTTAAAATAGTTAATTCCTGATGTTTCTTGGCAATCGTACTCAGAAACCGGTAAATACTATGCTCTGAGTACGATAATCTGGCAACGGTGGCAGGGATTCGAACCCAGACCCGCGGATATGTAGCTAGGCACGCAAACTACTGCCTGACGGAGGCGCTTGAGGAAGGAAAAGGAGGTTAAGGAGCGAGGTAATGGAGATGGGATCCTGGAGGTAAGGGGAGAATGAGGATAAGAATGGAAAAGGGGAGAGAAGGCATGGAAAAAAGTCAGGATGCGAGAAGAAACGGAGGTGAGGAGGATGGAGGGATGCTGAAGGGACAGGCCAGACAGGGGAAGGTGGGGAAGCTGACGTAGAGGTGAGGAAAGGCATACGTAAACACAGTGTGGGGAGAAGGGGAGCGGAAAGAAACGAAGGTACAGGATAAGAACGGATGCTGGAGGGTCAGGGGAAGGGGGGTGGAGGACACACTATATATAATGACCGGAAAGTGTTTATAGATAGATGCTATGACGCTAACAGAGGAGTCAGCGGAAAGGAAGGAGACTTTGACATGACGTGATTGAAGTTAATTTTGAATAGATAAGATTCAAGTAAGGGTGCCAAGGAGGGTGGGGGAGGGGGAGGAGGGGGACACTACGTAAAAGAATAAAATGCATCGTGAAGGCATGGCACTGCGTAAAAGGCTTTTGAGATGTGACATACATAAAAAGAGCGCCGGAAGTTAAGAGTTATATGCGATAAGACACTGGTAGGAGCTGGATAGGATATGACTGGCTTAGGGAGGGATGGGAGGAGGGAGAGGAGGAGGGATGGGAGGAGGGAGAGGAGGAGGGATGGGAGGAGGGAGAGGAGGAGGGATGGGAGGAGGGAGAGGAGGAGGCATGAGAGGAGTAGGGAGAGACACTGCATTTTGACCGGAAACTGATAATTAAGATTAAGCACGAGGCTTGTAAAGGATGCTGAAGTCGTCACGATGTGCGTTGAGTGAAAGGATATGACAACAGAGCTTAATATGATCTTTCTATAGCTGGTAGTCTTCTTTCTTTTTTTACATGAGCAACGATTTGTGACCCTTATTTCTTTAGTTCTTGGTTTGTCTTCTGTACCGTGAAAGAAAGAAAAAAGAGGTTGGTATGAGAATGACGCGAGGCAAATGAAGACGGTGATGAAGAGAAGTGCTGTTGGGAGAAGTGTTTGTGGAAAAGGTGATGGGGAAGTGATGTGTACGAAGGGTAATGGAAGAGGCAACGAGGGGACGACGATGACGGAAATATGATGAGGTGTGTTAAGCTGAGATGCTGAGAGAGGAGTGTGATGGAAAGGGAAGGAATACTTGAGGCGGCGTCATGGGGGGAAAGGGTGGTGAACGGAAGGTGTTGTGGGAGGGTAATATGATGAGGGGAAAGAGGTTATGGGTATATGGGGGATGTCGGGTGAGGTGATGGAGGAGTGGTGTGGTGATGGGGGTATCATGGTGGAGTTGGAAATGATGTTTGGGGAAGCATTCTGTAGAGGAGTGGAGAAAGGAAAATGTGATTAAGGAGAGGGGGAGTGAAGTTGGGATGCTGGGGAAGGGAGATCAAGAAAAGAGAGGTCAAGGAGTGAAGTGGAGATGGGATGCTTGATGGGAGATAAGAAAAAGGGCGGTAAAGGAAAGAAGCAGTGGAGATGTGATGCTGGAGAGGGGAGATGAGAAGGAGAAGGATAGTAAAAGGATGAAACAGTGGAGATGGGATGCTGGAAGGGAGATGAGAAAAGGGCGGTACAGCAGAGAAGTAGTGGAGATGGGATGCTGGAGGAGGGTGGAAAGAGGAAGAGAAGTGATAAAAGAATAAAGTAGTGGAAATGAGATGCTGGGAAGGAAGAGATAAGGAAAAGGGAGGTAAAGGAGTGAAGTGGTAGGGATAGGATAATGGAGGAGAGGAAGAAAAGGGCAGTAAAGCAGAGAAGCAATGGAGATGGGATGGTGGAGGAGGGTGGAAAGAGGAAGAGAAGTGATAAAAGAATAAAGTAGTGGAAATGAGATGCTGGGAAGGAAGAGATAAGGAAAAGGGAGGTAAAGGAGTGAAGTGGTAGGGATAGGATAATGGAGGAGAGGATAGGAGGGGGGGAAGGTACAGAATGATGGCAGAATCGTTCCTAGTCTTCTTTTGGGCAACATGTTGAACGGAAAGGGTTGTAACGAGGATGGGGTGATGTGGGATGCTGAGGGGGGTGGGGGTGGGGGGCATGTTGGAGTGGAGGGGTGCCCGGGGTGTCCGTGGCCCAAGGTCGGCACACCCTCACCTCACGCCACCCGTCCAGCACTTCCGCTACGTCGCCACCGTCACCGCTTCCTCCCGAAGGACTATTTATATCAAGAGGAATTTCCAGGCTCGAGGAGGGAGTGTCCGTCTGAACCTTTGTCCCTCTCAGCTAATTACTACTACTACTACTACTACTATTACTACTACACATACTGCCACAACTACCACTGTTACAACAACAACTACTACTACTACTACTACTACTACTACTACTGCTGCTGCTGCTGCTGCTGATGATGATGATAATAACAAAAAATAATAGAAATAATAAAAATAATGATAATAAGGAAAAGTATTAATTTGCATGAGGGGAAAGAATGGCAATGATAAGCATACAATGAGGTTTAGGAGCAGAAACAGGCGTGGAAGGTCGCCAGCGGACCGAAATAGGAGTCATGTGTAGGAAGCGTCCCAAATCCGACACAGCAACAATGGACAGGCGCAACACAACATAACGGTACAGGAAAGGACACTGAGGACACCAGCTTCCCTGAAGACGGGAGAAAGTTAAGAAGAAAAAAAAGAGTGTAAACAAAGAATCATACAATGTACGCCAACAGCTTTACTGCCATGAATAATTTTACTATGACTGCTTCAACCACTACTGCTATTACTACCACTACTGCTATCACTACTACTACTACTACCACTACTACTACTACCATTAGATTTGCAAAAACAAATACTGTCATCAAACAACACTGTGATTTGTACGATCGGATCCATGGGCCGGTATGGGAGACACTTAAATTTAGGGATAATATCAGGTACTTAATGTATAAATGCAACATGAATTGTAAAGCAGTTGATAACTCTTGGGAAAATATACAGAATGAACAACGTCATATTAGGAAAAATGGTGCTTTGATCAGAGAATTATGCCATACAAATTGAGGCGGTGGCTGAGTGGTTAGCGTGCGGGCCCCGCATTCACCGCGTTCTGGACGACGCGGATCCGAATCCGCCGCTACCACCTGGGATATTTCAGTCACCGCCGAGTGGCCTAAGACTACCCACATGCTACCCCGATGACCACCCATCGACCTGGACTCTAGAAAAACCGTCCAAGCCATTCAAGAAAGAGCTCCGGGGGCTCAGTATGTGCCAAGAATACATGGCGCCACTATAAACACTTGCCTTCGCCATGACGGGCTTGGGCCGACCACCAGGCCCGTCAAGAAAACCTACCGGCGCTATAGACCATCACGTAATATAAGAGACACCAGAGATAACACAATGTTATCTAAAAATGAAATGATGATTATGATCTGTGTACTGAAGAGTGTGCCTACTCAAACTAAGTAAACTGTTGTATCTATAGCTATATTTTCTTATATAATTTAATATATTTATGTGAATAAAGAAAACTGAACTGAACTGAACCACCACCACCACTACTACTACTTCTACTACTACTACTACTTCTACTACTGCTACTACTACTACTACTACTACTACTACTACTACTACTACCTACTACTACTACTACTACACTAAAATGGTAAAATATATAATAATGATCTAAACATTAATCTAAAGATACTTAAGAAAACTCAGTTCATCGGAAGTAAAAAAAAAAAAAAAGCTCAGAAAAATGGATTATAAAGCTAAGGTTCGACAGGAGATGACGTAGAGGAAAAGAAAACGTACACTGGAGATACAAAAAGAAAAGAAAATCGAGAGGGGAAGGAGGAGGAGGCGGAGGAAACATGGAAATGCAGGCAACAGAAAGCCTATTGGCTCATTACGAGGTCGCCCGCTTGGGTGATTTAATCTGCTCGACCGCCACTTGGGGCTTGGTGAGCAGATGAAAGCACCTCGATATTGAGGAGCAGATGGAAACCCCTCGTTATTCAGTTTACTCCCGACGCAGCGAAATGACGGTCGATTCTATATTTGAAGGAGTTGATGGTATTCGCATTTACTACTTCTGAGGGAAGATTGTTCCAGTGGCGGATGACTCGGTTTGAAAAGAAACTCCTTCCAATGTCTGTGTTACATCGACTCGACTGAATGGGTAAACCGTTATTTCTAGTTCTTGAGTTGGTTTGCAGTTCAAAGAATTTGGAGTAATCGACGTTATTGAACTTTTTTAGATACTTGAAGACTTGAATCATATCCCCTCGTAGGCGTCTTTTCTCCAATGTAAAGAGATTGAGTCGCTTGAGTCGTTGCTCGTACGGTTGAGCCCTGAAGGTTGGAATCATCTTTGTGGCGCGTCGCTGAATCCTTTCCAGTAGAGCAATGTCGTTTCTGTAATTGGGAGACCAGAACTGCACTGCATACTCGAGGTGGGGTCTTACCATGGAATTATACAAGGATAGCATCACGTCTGGTGTTTTACACTCGAAGTTCCTCGCTATGAACCCGAGCATAATGTTGGCCTTGTTGTATGTTTTTTTACAGTGATTCGCGTGTTTCAGGTCACTGCTGATAGTGACTCCAAGATCCTTTTCCTCCTGCATCGCTTGCAGAGGTCTCCCATTCATGATGTATGTATGGTTACTATTTTGGGACCCAATGTGCATGACTTTGCATTTGTCAACATTAAAAGACATTTGCCATTTTTCCGACCATTCGATAATGTGATTGAGGTCTTTCTGAAAGGCAAGAAGAGAAGACAATGTAGAGGATAGCAACAGTGGAACGTTTAGAGGGAAAACGTACCTACTCCGGGATATGAGTAAGGACAAAAAAAAAAAAAAAAAAAAAAACAGAAAACATTGCTGGAAACGAAAATGGAATAAATTAGCTATGCACGGATGAGAGATAAGAGTGGAAGGGGGAAAAAAAACAGGGGAAGTCAAATACGAAAAGAGCAAGAAAAAAAACAAGTAAACAGGATGAGGTTAAAATAGCAACAATCATCATCATCATCTATTTTTGGACATGATGACTGCAGAAAAGAAATAAGAAAAACTCCCAACAAACAAACAAACGAAAGGAAAACAATAACTACCTATGAGTCACCCGCACGAGGATATAAACTTTGACAAAACGACGAGGTGGAGATAGCACGTCAGTCTCTCCGTGTGCCTGCCTCTCCGCGTCTCATTGTCTGCCTGTTGCTTTTGTCCGCCTGCCTCGTCCGTCAGTGCCGTGATCGCCTGTCTGTCCGTCCTGTCACTAAATGGCCTCCCGTTATCTGTTCGTCGCTGTTTGATGGCCAACTTACTTACGGCCATATTTTCGTCTCCCTCCCACATCCCTCACTTTTTTCTTTCTCTCTCTCTCTGTCTCTGTCTCTGTCTGTCTCTCTGTCTGTCTCTCTCTCTCTCTCTCTCTCTCTCTCTCTCTCTCTCTCTCTCTCTCTCTCTCTCTCTCTCTCTCTCTCTCTCTCTCTCTCTCTCTCTCTCTCTCATTCAATAATTCATTTTCTTTTTACTTTCTTTTCTTCCTCTTCGATATTTCTTTCTTTCACTGATACTTTCTCTTTCTTTCTTAATAACTCGTTCATTCATTCTTTCTAACTTTTTATTTGTTTCTTTTGCTGTCTTATAATTATTTTTTGTCTACTTTCTCTCTCCTTCAATAATTCATCTTCTCTTTTTGCCTTTTTAAAATTTTTCTTCCTTAATTCTTTCTATTCGATATTTCTTTCTTTCGCTGTTACTCTGTCCCTTTCTTTCTCAACCACTCTCGTTCATTCATTCTTTCTCTTTCTTTCTTTTTATATTACTTTCTCTACTTTCCTTTCACTCTGTCATTCAATAATTCTCTCCTAGATATTTTTTCTTCTTTCTTCTTTAATTCTTTCTCACTGATATTTTTTCACTACTACTTTTTTTTTCTCAGTAAGTCGTAATGTATTGTTTCTATCTCTTAATTTATCTTTCTTCCTTTCTTTCTCTCTTTTAAAGCACTTTTTATTTACTCTATTTTCCTTCATTTTTATCTCTCATATTTTATAATGTAGAACACAGGACGTCTAAATGGAAATGGAGACGAGGGAGAAAGAGAGAGAAAGAGGAAGGGAGGAAGGAAAGAGGGCGATAGGAATGAATGTTGAAGAGAAAGAGGGAGAGGGAGAGGGAAGGGAGGAAAATAGAGGGTGTGAGAGACTAAAAGAAGACGGATAAGGATAACAAAGGGAGAAAGAGGGAGAGCTGCTGGAAGGAGAGGAGGGAGATGACGAAGTGAAAAAAAGCGAGCGAGTGAACGAGGGAAGCAGGAGAGGGAAGGAAGGAAGGAAGGACGGATGGAAGGAAGAGAAATGATAGGGGTAAACAGAGGGGATGAGGGATGAGAAGAGGGAAAAGCAGAAGGGAGAGGGAAGGATCAAACAAAAGAAAGACGAGGAAGACGTAAAAGGAGAGTGAGAGAGAGAGAGAGAGAGGGAGAGGGAGAGGGACAAGATGGTAAAAAAGACTAACAAAACGGAGGGAATAAGAGAAAAAGGGGTGAAATATAAAAAAATGGAGAGAGAGAGAGAGAGAGAGAGAGAGAGAGAGAGAGAGAGAGAGAGAGAGAGAGAGAGAGAGAGAGAGAGAGAGAGAGAGAGAGAGAGAGAGAGAGAGAGAGAGAGAGAGAGAGAGAGAGAGAGAGAGAGAGAGAGAGAGAGAGAGAGAGAGAGAGAGAGAGGGGAGAAAAGCGATCGAGAGAGAGAGAGAGAGAGAGAGAGAGAGAGAGAGAGAGAGAGAGAGAGAGAGAGAGAGAGGAGAGAAAGGAGAGCGAGAGAGAGAGAGACGAACGGACTGGAAATGAGGGAGGGAGGCAAGGAAGGGAGAGGAAGGAAGGAAGGAGGGAGCAAGTGGCCAAAAGCTCATCCATAACGAAGGGAAATTGGACGTAGATTAAAGCGACAGGTGGAGAGGCGACAGGGAGGGAGAGGAAAGATAGACTGAAGGGGACGACTTGAGGGCTCCGTCGAGGGCAAGATGGAAGGACTTAAAGGGCTGGAGCGAGGTGTTTCAAAGGTGTGTGTGGAGGAGGGTGGGCTGGGTGGATAACGAGAGAGAGGAAGTGAGGGAGAGAGGAAGGGAGAGAGAGAGGGAGATGCTGTTATAGAGGAGCAGTGTGTGTGCAAGTGAAGGGCATGTGTGTGTAGGGAGAAGGGTGTGTGAGAAGAAGGGTGTGTTTTGGGTGGAGAAGAAGAGAGAGGGAGGGAGAAAGATGCTTGTGTATAGAGGGAAGGGAGTGAAGGGTGAGTGAGAAGAAGGGTGTGTTTTGGGTGGATAAGAAAAGGGAGGAAAGGAGAAAAATGCTTGTAGAGAGAGGGAGGAGGTGTATATGAAGAAAGGTGGGTTTGAGGTGGGTAAGAAGAGGGAGGGAAGAGAGAGAGATACTTCAAAGAGGGGGAGCTTCGGTAGGTAAGGGGAAGGGATTATGAAGGCTAGATGTTGCAGCTTTAAGCCCTATAAAGGAGGAATATGCAGGTCCATTCCAGTAAGGTGGAAGTCTTTATGAGCGGGGTCGGCAAGTGTACAGAAGGAGGAAAATTAAACTTCATTGACGGTTTAATTTTAAAGACATACTGGACGATAGGTACTTTTTTTTTGTTCTTAGGTACCATGATGAACCGATTGAAGGTGTGCACAGGTAAGGGTTGGCTTAAATCACCTCCAGACTCGCGGCAGAATGAGTAAGTGAAAGAAATACAGTGTTAGGTTAGTAGAATTTTTTCAGTGTGTGTGTGTGTGTGTGTGTGTGTGTGTGTGTGTGTGTGTGTGTGTGTGTGTGTGTGTGTGTGTGTGTGTGTGTGTGTGTGGCAATGATTTATCGCAACAAGTGTATATAATGACAAACAGATATATTGCGGATTGCGGTCAAATTGCGGTCGTTAATCATGCGGACAAGAGGTCTGGCTGCGGTCAGCTCGCCGCCGGCCCCGAGTTGTAAATCAAGCTCTCGGTACACCCGCAACACCCAAGCAACACCCAAGACCGTTGCCGCCGCCTCGGAGCCCAGACGATCCTAGTCATGTTCCAGCTAACCCATCACCATTTTTTTCCCTTCCTGCTCTCCTCCGCTTGCCCTCACCTCACTTTTCATATCTCTGCACCACTAGGTCTTTGTCTTACTTTCACTTTACACATCTTGTCTTGATCTCTCCTACTGCTTCTCTTTTCAGTTTTCTTTCTTCATTTCTCAAACGCCTTTCCTTCCCTTCTGTTCCCTTCATCACTCCAATGCTTTCCCTTCATATATCCAACGCTTTCCCTTCCCTTTAATTCCTTTCATCTTTCAAACGCTTTACCTATCCTTCAGTTCCCTTCATCTCTCCAAAGCCTTCCCTTCTCATCAGTTTTCATCATTTCTCCAACGACTTCCCCTCCATTCCCTTCAATTCCCCTTACTTTCATCCGTCCCTTGATCACCCCTTCCTAACAACCTCGCACGTACTCACTCTGTCTTTCTTCAACCTTTTGCAGCATCCATCATATATGTCATTATTCCCTCTCCATCTTATTTGCTTCACTTTCTCACATTCCCTAATCTCCCCATTCTGAACTAATGCCGTACGTACTCCTCCCTCTGTCATTTTCAGCTTTACACGTCACCCATGAAAAACGTTCTCTTGTCTCTTCAGCGTCCCTTCCATTCATTTCATTTTCTCACTTCTAATCTCCTCCTCCTTACTCCCTCTCTCTCTGCAACAAGTACTCCCGTCTGTACGTCTTCAGTCCTCCGCAGCATCCCCGACTCTCTCTATCTCACTGCCTCTTTTTACTTCCCTCCAGCCTCCCTCCGCTTCCCAAACGATCCCCCGTCGACACACCACCTGTAGAATGGCCAGGAGTTTTGTGGCTAAAGTTTGCACCGACCCTGTGTGTATGTGTGTGTGCCGGTGGGAGAGAGGGGTGTGTGTGTATGTGTGTGTGCGTGTGTGTCAAGGGAGGAAGGAGTAGGGTGATAAGAGACACCTGGAAGCCAAAACTTGAGTCCCCCGCCATCCATCAGTCTCCTCTCGTCGCCCTCATTATGCGGGCCTCAACTTCTCACATTAACAGGATCGCCGCCTCGCTGTCACCCGTCACCCTCCAAGCAGCTAACCCCGTGACGGATGACGGCGTGGGAGGAGGTGCAGAGAGAGAGAGGAGAGGAGAGGAGAGAAGAAAAGAGAGAGAGAAGAGATGGATGACCCTTCCTCTTACAACTCTTCCTGACACACACTCTCCACCCTCCCTCTCCACCCCGCTACGCACCTCCCTCATTCCTCCACTCCCTCGACACACAAGCACACCGCAGGCTTGCCAAAGACCATTAAGACCACTAACATCTCTTCAGGCACTCGAGGGAAAGTGGCAAGCGTGTGATCACCAGATGGCGCCTTCGTTCCATCCATCATTTATTACAAGCAGAGACAATTACTTCCTCGTCCGCCGGGAGAGTAAGTCCATCATTGCTGTCACTCGCTTATTCACTTAATAATGGACGACACTTAGATGAAGGCGGCAGTTTTGTTGACGCGGTAACCAGGAGGAGGAGGAGGCGAGGAAAGGTGATCTCAATTACTACTGTTACCTGGACTAATTAATTACCAGGTTGCTGTGAAAAGATTAGTTCGTTATAGTCTAAACTGTTGTCTTAGTCGTATGTCCTTTTCATCAATCGTCGTATTTTTAAGGATTTATTATTGTGTTGACCCTCCTTGACTTTACAGAATGAACATGATTAATCCTTTTTTTTCCTCTTTGTCTCGTGAGATATTTACTTGTGTTTGTTCGTGCTCGTGAAAATCTATGGTTGTAGGATATGATGATAGCCACCAACATACACTACACCACAGCACACTACACCTACACTTCAGCACGTCACACTATGCAATAATAAATTATATCACAAGTCATGTCACACCATGTCATACCATATCACGACAGCCTATATCACTCCACACTACATTATACCACATCACTACCACACCCCACCGTACGCACTACACACTATTGCCATATCAATCAGAGCAGAAGACCACATCGTACTGCAATACCAAACACGTTAGCCACACTATACATCACCTTCTCTCGTCATCCTCACACCAACATAACCACATCACACACACATCACACTACATGATACGCCACATACATCAACATACTCCCCGTCATGCACAGACTCCTCCACGCCACAAAACACACGGTCAGAGACACACAACGGATGGGTTGTCAGAATGCTTTGATTTGCTGACTCACGGACCGACAACCTGCCTGATGGACGATGCGGCGGCGATCCTCTTGTCAGGCTGATTGACAACCCGGCGGCGTGGCTGACGAGGTGGCTTAGTGACTGACGGTGACGGGGCGTGCGGTCACCACCCATCACCCACTGAGAGTAGCGGTAATATAGCATATTAGAGGACCAGATGGAACGTTTGGGGAGCTGCGTCTGTGTTCTTGTGTCTCTGGGCCATACGAGGTTTTAATCTAATCCGTGTGCTTGTTAGGAGAGCGGAGATAAAAGGCGGAAGCTTGAAGTCATAATTAGGGATTCTCAGGAACATAAACCAAATGAAATCACTGAAAAAAAGCCTCATGAGACGAATAAGAAGAGAGAAAAAGAAAACTAATTAAGTCCAATCTGTAAAGCCTGTCAGTCAAGGAGAGTTAACAAAAATAATTCCTCGGAAACATATATAATTAGTCGGTTCATCGGGAGTGAAGGAAGAGTTAAAGAAGTAAATGGAGGGAAGAATAAAGAGAAAGAAAGGGAAACTAAGAAGAAAGAAAGAGAGAATAAGGGGAGAGAGAAATCAGGGAGTAAGATAGGAAGGAGAGAAAGATAATATGTAGCAACGGAAGAGAGCCAAAGAGGAAGGAGAGTGAGAGAGAGGAAGAGGGACAAGGCTCAAGAGAGGGAGAGAGGGAGAAGAAGCCCGCCATAAATATATCATTGTGAAGATCAGAAGACATAAATCCGGGTTGGTCTCCGGCGCCATACATCACCCCGCTGAGCCTCCGCAACGGTAGAATTATGCAAAAATGCTTAATCTTTTTGGCGCCGCCCGAGTGATTCATTCATTCCGGGGATGACTCAGGCCGTTATTTATTGAAAAACTAATGTATGGGCGTGAATGAGAGGAGAGAGAGGGAGATAGAGAGAGAGGGGGAGGGCGTCGTCTGTTGCGGGTCATTCCTGAGCGATGCGGAGGGAGGGGAGAAGGGAAAGAGGAAGGAGGGAGGGAGGATAACAGCTGCCTTTCTGCCCTCCTTTCTTCAATCTTCACATTTTTACCCATTTTCTTCTCCTTCCATCATCTTTTCAACTGTTGAGAGAGAGAGAGAGAGAGAGAGAGAGAGAGAGAGAGAGAGAGAGAGAGAGAGAGAGAGAGAGAGAGAGAGAGAGAGAGAGAGAGAGAGACCTAAAATTATCAACCGCATTCCACTAGGGACTATTTTTTTGAGAGCCTGAGCACAATAATCTCCAGGGTGTGAGGGATGCGAGGCCGGGTTAGCGGGGGGGGAAGGGTAGAGGCAGAGGGGAAGGCAGGGAAGGGAGATGAGAGGGGAGGGGAGGAAAGGCACTGATATTACTGCAACGTTCCTCTCTCCCCTTCTTTTCTCCCCCCCCCCCCCCCCCGAACGTCACCCATTCTTTCCTCCCTCCCTCTCCCCTCCCTTCCCCCTTCCTCAAGTTTAGGCCTCTCTTCAAAAACGTGGAGGATTATTATTTCTTTCCTCTCATTCGTAAGCTCTTAAGTAAAAAGATTCGCCTTTGTCTTTTTTTGGTTATTTTATGGCTAGGTAATGTTTTCTTCCTCTTGTGTTTGCTTTTGTTTAACTTCCTACTTGTTATCTGCTCTCCTACTTTTTTTTTTCAAGTTTCGGCTTATGGTGCCAGTAGGCTTTCTTTCCCTCTCTCCCTCGACCTGGTGGTCTGCCCCAGCCCGTTGTGGCGCAGGCAAAGTGTTTATAGAGGCGCCATCTTACTTAGCTCATGCTGCCCCCCGGAGCTCATCTTTGATCTAGAGAGAGAATATAGAGTTCGGGTTGATTGGAGGTCTTTAGGAGAGCATGTGGATAGTCTGTGGCCACTCGGCGGTGACTGAAAAATCCCAGCTTGTGGCGGCGGGCAGGACGCGGCGCAGACACGCAAACCACTGAATTATCGCCTCCCCATACCACCACTAATACTGCTACTACTCACTGCTCTCACTTTGTTCTATTCTTCTGTCTTGAGTATTCATGTTAATTATTTATTCTAGATTCTGTTCTTTGTCGATATTCTATTTATGTCATATTCAATTATTGCACAACTTTTCCACGTGCCGCCGCCGGCTATCACGCCCTCTATCAAGCGCTGTTTTTGTTGTTGGTGGTCGTTCGTTATGTTTTCTATTAAGCAAAATATAGCTCCCCGTCTCTGTTTCTTGGCTTCAAACACAGGTATCGTCTCTGGCTGGGTGCAAAAACTCCAAAGACAATCATCGCCTTCATTACCATTATTCATTATTACAATCACCAGAAAGTGCCCACAATGGTGATCTTTAACCTTCACCACCACCACCAAAACAATTCCCGTTGATATCAATACTATCCTCGCATCACGTCACCACCACCACCCCAGTCTTCCAGTTCCTGCCCCGCCAAATTTACTTCAGTTTCTAGAATCGATTCAGTCAGCCGGTCAAGATGTGTCACTTTGGTCTTTTCTCCTTTCTTCTATTTCTTTTCAAGGTCTACCTAATCCTTTCCCCTTATCTTACCAGTTCCTACCCTCTTTCCCTTCTTTTTCTTCAAGTATTTTTCATTTGCCCTTAACTCCTACTTCCCGTACGCACTCCCTTTTAAAGTCATGGTATTATCTCATTTTTCTTTCTTCCCTGTTGAGATCTATTTTTCTATACCTCCATCTCATCTTCAATCCCTTCACATATATACCTGTTCTCACTTCTCAGGTATATTTCTTTTCCATTCAACTCCCACTTCCCATCCTTCCTCAGTCCCTTCTTAAGTCACGTTAGTCGCCTCTTCCTTTCCTTTCTCTCTGCAGGTCTACTCTTCTTTACTCACACCACCGCCTCCCTCTCTCCTTCAATCCCTTCTCAAACATCCCTGCCTGGTCTCTCTTCTCAGATCTATTCTCTTTTCCCTTCAATTCTCACTACCCTTCCTTCCTCAGCTCCTTCTCAAGTCACGGGAGTCGTCTCTTCTTTTCCCTTCCTCTCTCTTCAGGTCTACTCTTTACTCACACTTCCACCTCCTCCTCTCCTTCACGCCCTCCTAAACACCCCAGCCTGTCCTTGGTGTTCAGCTTGGTGGCCCCGTGCTCGCCTCTCTACCACCTCCGGCCACTGCGTCACTCGGGATCAACAAGACATGAGCATCTCGTGCAAATTTATCCGTAATTGGCAATAATCTTAGGTAAGGGCCGCGAGGGGGACCTATGCCACGGTGCCAGTCTTCCGGGGAACTTGGGTCCTTGGTGCGTCGCGGTGGAAGGGCGAGAGTCGGAGTGAGGGCGGGCCGGCATTCCTCACGCAGCCTCCCTCACAAAGGTGTTAAGAAAAAGGGCGTCCGCTAATACCCGCTTCGCAGGTAAAGCAGATTTACATTGATCTTTACGGCTTATTTTACAGACGAGACATGAGGCCAGTGTTGGTTCTGCCCTCCGCCTGCCTGCCTGCCTGCCCCCTCCTCCTCCTCCTCCTCCCCCTTCCCCAAGACACACTTCACCATTGCCTTCCTCACCTTCACACTCCTCCTCCTCCTTTTCCTCCACCTCCTTCACTGCCTCCCACAACACCGCCACCACCACCGCCACCACCACCATGAGAGCCTCCACCACCTCCGCCTCCATTGTCATTTTTACGAGTCGCTGTTGTTGGTGTTGTTATTGCCTGCTGATCACCACTCGTCTTATGGTTGGTCACTGGGCTCGCTGTTGTTGTTTTTGTTGTTGTTGTTGGCTCGATGTTTTTTCGTGTCATGGCTGTTGCTGTTGTAGTAGTTGTTGTTGTTGGTTCTTGATGCTTATTCGTGTTATGGGTGTTGGTGGTTGTTGTTGTTTCTTGACCCTCACTCGAGTTGTGTTTTTTATTACGTTTCGGCTTATGGCACCGGTGGGCATTCTTGATGGGATCTGATGGTCAGCCCCAGGCCGTTATGGCGCAGGCAAGTGTTTATAGTGGCACCATCTTGTTTGGTTCATGCTGCCCCCAGGAGCTCATCTTTGATCCTAGAATCTAGAGTCTGGGTTGATAGGGGGTCTTCAGGACAGCATGTGGGTAGTCTTAGGCCACTCGGCGGTGACTGAAAAATCCCAGCTGTGGCGGCGGGCAGAAGGCGCACCCGCGTCCTCCTGGAAGCGGCGCCAGCACGCTAACCATTCGGCCACCGCCTTGTTGCTATTGTTTTCTTAATCCTCACTTGTGTCATGGATGGTCAGTGAATTCACGCCAGAATGATGTTTTGGAGAAGAACGTATCGGGATTTTTTAACTGCTCTCTATTAAGAAAATATTTAACACCAAATATAAATAAAATGCCCAAGGAGCGCTGGTGATCGAAAGCCTCTGTTCCGTTCTCAGCGACAAAACAAAAGATCATATTTACTTTCCTACAAGTGTTGCCGTGTGTGAGTAACGGAGCCATAAACACACAAATATGGAGTTTGACACCTTGTATGTTAAGAAAATACTCCAAAGATGGAAGTTCCACCACCTCCACCATCACTACCACCGTTATCACCACCACCACCACCAGCATTCCCACGGCCACCATCTTCACAACCACCATCAACAACTACAACATTAACTACACCAGGTTTATTTTTACAACCACGATCACACCACCACCATTCCTACACCATTACCACCACTAACAACAAAAACAACACTAACTACACCAGCCTTATTTTTACAACCACCACCACACCACCAGCATCCTTACGTCCATCACCACCACTACGACTCCCACCACCGTTTTTACCAGCATCACACCTCACCACAACGACCCTTTCCACCACCACCACAACCACCCTCACCCTCACCGCCATCAAAGTAACCAGGACCTTCCCCTTTGCTCACCACCCTCCACCATCACCCCCACCATGCACCACCTCCACCAGCACCACCACCCAATTACCACCCCGTCCCCACTTTCCCTCTCCCCTTCCTATTTTCGTGACCTCTTCGCCCTCACCCTTGCCCTCCCCTTCTGCCCCTCCTCCCTCATGCACCATAAAAATATTAGGAGTGTATGCAGATATTTTGGTAGCCGGGGGAAGAAGTAGGGAAGGAGACCAGGGAATGAAAGACGTAGGGAGGGAAGGAGGACGTAAAGGATGAAGGAATAGGGGGAAGATGAAGGAGAAGAAAGGAAGAGAGGGATTGAAAGGCGAAGGAAGGGAGGAAGGTCGAAAAGAAGGAGTGGAGGAAAGAGGGAATTAAATGACGTAGGAGAAAAGAAGAGCGTAAAGGATGAAGGAAATTGGTGAAGGATGAGGAGAGCGATGGAGGAAAACAGAGGAAGGAAGACGGGGATTCAAGGGCGAAGGGTGAAAGGAAGGGCATAAAGAAGGAAGAAAAAAGTGAGGAATGAATAAAGCGACTAAGGAGTAAAAAAATGAAAGAAGGGAAAATGAAGGAAAGGAGAGTGAGGAATGAAGTGACTAGGAGTAAAGAAGGGAAAGAAGGGAGGGGTGAGGAACTGAGGAAAGGCGTAAAGAAGGAAGAAAAGCCAAGGCGGAATTGAAGATGGAAGGAATGGAAGGGAATTAAAAGAGGAAGTGAAAGACAAATGAAGGGAGGTTAGGCACAAAGGAAGAAAAGAAAAGGGGTGAGGGACGAAGGGAGTAAACGAAGGAGTAATGAGAGAATGGAAAAATTATACCAAAAGAAAGAAGAATGTTTAATTGCTTAATTGTTACGAGCAGTGAGTAGCGTTTTTTTTTTTCAAATTTGTTTCCTTTTTTTTTTATGCCCTTGAACTGACTCCTCTGCTGTAAAAATAAAAAAAAGTGAATATCCAATAAGGAAAACACACAATTATTGATATGAAAAGATGAAAAATAATGAAAAAAGCAGAGGAAAAAAATGTTAACAGGACGTGAATATCAACTAAGGGCAGCTCAATAGTCTGACTTCTCGTAACCACACACTAGATATTGATCAGGCGGAGGAAATTACCAATGGGACCCTAACCGCAAACTATATGAGTAGGAAATAACGTAAGAAAGACGATTCGATATACAAAGGAAGAAAAAAGGGTGTGACGGAAAATATATGCAAAATTACCGAAGTAGAAAGTCGTGCATTTTTTTTTACAGCAAAGGAGACACCGCAAGGGCACACACAAAACAAGGAAACAACAATAAAAAAAAGACCGCTACTCGCTGCTCCTGTAAAGAATCCGAAGAGCAGTCAATTACATGAGAAGAGAATATTCTTAGAGACAAAAAAAGGCCCTTGGTTTATTTAGGATTCAGTAAATGTCTAAAAAAAACTTTCCTGGATTACGTTGGATCTGGAAAGTACAAACACGCCCCGGAAAAGAGGAAAAAAAACATACATTTCCCTGGGTTAGTAAAGATTCAGACGCATCGGAAGGAGATCTATATATGTATAAGTTTCCGGTGTTACTTTGAATTTAATAAGCATGAATACATAATGTCGGAAATGCCACCACAACGCCCGCCAAAACACCAAGACCTGCGGACACGAACGGAAAGTCTTTGGTGCCTCGACGACCTTCCCCGCCCCAGCGCCCCCGCCCCCCGCGCCCCCTCCCGCTCCCGCTGCTGCCACGCCCGCGACCTTAAACGTGCTTGTGACATTGACGCAACAACCCCGAGGCGACGCTCCAGGGAATAGGCAACATCACCACTACTACTACTACTACTACTGCTGCTATTACTACTTCAAACAACAAAAACATAATATATCAACAAAATAACTTATTGCTACTACAAAAAATGAACTCACAATATCACCACATAACCACAACTTACCACCACCACCATCACCACCACAACCAAAACCACCAACACAAACAGAACAACAGTAACAAAAAAAATCTAAATAATATACAAGTGGACATTGGCAACAGAATGAACACCTGCCGCAATACATTAGACAACAACAACAGCGACGACAACAATAACAACAACAATAGACAACCGCAACATTACGATCGAGAAGAAGATTAAAGAAAAGAAAAGAAAAAAAACTAACCACACAACTACTACTACGACGCGACAGTTCAAATCGAGTCTGCTACGTGTCGGGGCTGAGTACAGGAAGCTGCAGCACAAAAAGAGACTTCGTATTGATTTAGTCTGTAATTAACAACAACACAATTTCCTTTCACCTTCGTTAGCCTTTACTGCCTTGAGAAGGAGGAGAAAGAGAAGGAGGAGGAGGAGGAGGAGGAGGAGGAGGAGGAGGAGGAGGAGATGGAGAAGATGTGAGGAGGAGGAGGAGGAGGAGGAGAAGGAATACATAGGAATACATAGGAAGAACAGACACCAGAAGACCTATCGGTCTATGGCGAGGGTGTCTGTTTACTACCGCTACTACTAGTAATCTACGTGTGGTAGAACAGGACAGAAAAGATGAAGGCTCCTCCCCACCCACCTCTCCCTCCGGCAACGTGCCGGCAGGAAATAGTTAGAAGAGAACACCATGTACCTTTAAGGAAGAAAGGGCCATGGAAATTTTACATAAAGAGAGAAATAAGAGGAAATTACTACCCTTAACTTACACTACTGGTAACCTAAGCTGTGGGGGAAAATGACTTCATTACATAAGAACATAAGAACATAGAAATACAGGGAGACTGGAAGAGGACGAGTGGCCTACACAGGGCAGCCCCAGAATCCCCCCTAATACCCACGATGGGTGAGGTGTAGTTTCAGGGGCACAGGTGGAGGCTTGATCCTCGTATTACCGGCGGTACTAGGCACGCACCAGTAACCTGTCACCTTACTGCACCCACACCTCACTCCACCTGTCATGCGGGCATTAACTGTTGCTTTACTCTATTGTTGACTTTCGCTACTTGCAATCTAGGTTGTGGGGGAGAATTATATGAATATAGGTTGAGGTCTTGCTGCAATCTGTCTGAAAACATGCGAAAAAGGGTCAGTATAATCTTATATCCCTGAAGTACTTATCCAAAGAAGACTTAAAGCTATTGATACTCTGTGCGCTAACTACTGACGGTGGGAGTCTATTCCAGTGATCGACGACTCTGTTATTGAAAAAACTTCTGCGCACCAATGTGTTACATCGATTTCCCTTTAACTTCATACCGTTGCTGCGTGTTCTTGTGTTGGTGTCTCTCTGAAATAGACTATATGGGTTAATGTTGTCGAATCCATTAAGGATTTTGAACACTTCAATTAAGTCCCCTCTTATCCTTCGCTTTTTTAGGGAAAACATATCTAAACGCTTTAAACGCTCGTCATATGGCAAGTTTCGGAGCGCTGGAATTTGTTTGGTTGCTCGTCGCTGTATCTTTTCTGGCAAAACTTGATCTTTGATATAGTTCGGTGACCAGAACTGAACGGCGTATTCTAGGTGTGGTCTTACAAATGCTAAATATAATCTCTTCATAAGTTCGGGTGATTTATAATCAAAGTTTCTTGAGATTAATCCCAACATCATATTGACTTTTTTACTCGCTGCAGAACATTGATCACTCATTTTAAGAGTGTTACTGATAATGACACCAAGATCTTTTTCTTGTTTTACTTCGCTGAGCTCATGTCCTTGAATCTGATATTTAAAGTTAGGATTTTTTCACCTATGTGCATTACTTTACATTTATCTACGTTAAAACTCATTTGCCATTTTTCGCTCCAGTCGGCAAGTCTTATTAAGTCTGATTGAATATTCTCGCAACTTTGACTGTTCATTACCGTACCTCCTAATTTGGTGTCGTCGGCGAATTTGGCTACTTATGATAGGATATCAGTTTCTAAGTCGTTCACGTAAATTATGAATAGTGTTGGCCCCAGGACCGAACCTTGGGGCACGCCACTGGTGACGGGTTGCCAATCCGATGCTTCACCATTAAGAACTACACGTTGTTCTCTGTCGGTGAGCCAGTCATGAATCCACGCACATAGATGGTCGTTAATACGACCATCTATGTGCGTTTTGAGAAGGAGAAGGAGAAGGAGGAGGAGGAGGAGGAGGAGGAGGAGAAGGAGGGAGAGATGTCTTGAGAAGGAGGAGGAGAAGGAGGAGGAGGAGGAGGAGGAGGAGGAGGGAGAGATGTCTTGAGAAGGAGGAGGAGAAGGAGGAGGAGGAGGAGGAGGAGGAGGGGAGGAGGAGGAGGCGCAATGATATTAGGAAGAAGGAAGAACATGAGGTGGAGGAGGAGGAGGAGGTGTGAGAGAGGGGGAAGCAGAGTTGAAAAAAAAGAGGGAAGAGGCGGAGGGTGTGAGGAAGGAGGAGGACGAGGAGGAGGAGGAGGAGATGGAGGTGAACGAAGAGGAGGAAGAGGAGTGATGAGAAGGAGTATCAATCTCGGCAAAAAATGAGGCTCTTTCCTCAATAAAAAGAGGAAAGAAATGGGTTCCAGGACTTGTGGTATTTGACTTGGTCCGTTTTTCAGGTCGTCTCCTTTTTCTGCCCCCACATTAACACCCCATCCCCCAACCACCCCTCTGACCCCCACTTCACCTCGTCTGGTCCCCCCATCAACCCCCACCCCTACCGCCCCCCTGCCCTTTTCTTCATCTCTTCTGGTCTCCCTTTTACACCCCGCCCTTCCTCTCGTCTGGCTCCCCTTTCACCCCAACACTCCACCACCTTTCCGACTCTCCACTTTGTCTGTTCCCCCCATCAACCCCCCACCCCTACCGCCCCCCTGCCCCTCCCCTCATCTCTTCTGGTCCCCCTTTAACACCCCGCCCTTACCACCCTCCTCTGGTCCTTCCTCTCGTCTGGCTCCCCTTTCACCCCATCACCCCACCACCTTTCCGACCCTCCACTTCGTTTGGTCCCCCATCAACAACCCCCCCCTGCCCCCCTCACCTCGTCTGGGCTTCCTTTAACCCCCACCTCTCTCTCCCACCCTCACTTCACTTCGTCTTGATCTCACGATGTATTTCTTGAGGAGGACTGACACGCCGGGCTAATATTTGCTCATTTAATATCGTGTTGGAATTTCCCTGGAAAAGACTCCTCGCTAAATTATTCACACCCACTCCCTCTCGCTCCCTCTCCCTCCCTCTCTCTCTCCCTCCCTCTCTCACTCTCTCCAGGCAGGTCCTCCTTTAGTAGTTCATTAATAAAGAAGAAAACTAAGAAAAAAAAATGGGAGTGAAAAATATTGGATGTTTGTTTTGTCGCGGATTATAAATAGGTGCTTTTTTTTTTTGTTACTCCTTGCCTCTGCGCTGTGAAGTATGACGCGTTTTATTTTTATTTTTGTTTTTGTTATACGTATACGACGCAGCAGGAGGTGTGTGTGTGTGTGTGTGTGTGTGTGTGTGTGTGTGTGTGTGTGTGTGTGTGTGTGTGTTTTGGTCGATGGCTTGTTGATGTGAAGGGTTGGATATACTTGACCGTGCCTGTCTGTCATTCTGTGTGTCTGTCTGTTTATCAATCTGTGTGTCAGTTTGGATGTCCGTGTCTCTCTGTCTCTGCCCTTTTCTGTTTATATATTTGCTTCCGTCTCTCTGTGTGTCTGTATGTCAGTGTCCGTTTCTTCATTTTTTTCTGTTTTTCTTTGTTTTCACGGTTTTGTTTTCCTTTGCTTTTCATTGTTTTCTTTGTTTCTCTCTTTGTCTATCTTTCTGCCTGTCTGTCTGTCTGTCTGTCTGTCTGTCTCTCCTCTCTCTTCCTCCCTCCCCCTCTCACACTCCCTCCCTCCTTACTCCCCCTTTCTCCCTTCTCACCTCTCCCTCACCCTCTCTCCCTACCTCTCTCTTCCTCTCTCCCCCTCTCACACTCCCTCCCTCCTCACTCCCTACCTCTCTCTTCCTCCCTCCCCTTCTCACACTCCTTCCCTCCTCACTCCCCCTTCCTTCCTCCTCACCCCTCCCTACCCGTCTCTCCCTCCCTCCCCCTCCCTCCCACCTCTCTCACCCCGGGTAAACACAATAAATCCTTACCTCCCGCTCCCATAAACGCCTGACGATGGTCCGGGGGAGGCACAGAAGTCCTCAACCTCTCAGGGCTAATTGACAACACACCTGTGGGCGGCGCGGAGGGCGGGGACGAAGGGGAAGCGAAGAAGAAAGGAGAGGTGAAGGGAAAGCGAGGCGAAGGGAGGGGATGAAGGGGAAGCAAAGAAGGAAGGAGAGGTGAAGGGAAAGCGAGGCGAAGGGAGGTGATGAAGGGGAAGCGAAGGAGGAAATAGAACAGGGGAGCAAAGGAAAAGGAGGAGGAAGAAAGGGTGAGAGAAAAGTAGTTAGTAGAAGGGGAGAGAGAGTGTGGGTGTGTGGTTTTAGGAGGGAAAGGGTATTATTGAAGTAAGGGGAGGAGGGATGAGGTTACAGGGGAGGAAATGGAGGGCGAGAAAGAGAGAGACCGCTATGAGGAAGGGGTGGAATAAAGAAAGGGAGAAAGGTAGTTAAATTGGGGAGAGAGCAGTGTAGGAGGGAACTATATAGGAACATGGAGCAAACAAAGACACACGAACAGAAGGAATGAAGAGGAAGTGTGGGAAGAGGAAATGGGAGAGAAGAAGTTAAGAAGTGGAGGAGGAAAGAGAGAGGGGAAGATTACAGAGAGGAACAATGGTTTAGAATATAGGGAAGAGAAAAAAGGAAACGGAGGAACAGATAAAATGAAGAGGAAGTGTGGGAGAGGGAAATGGAAAAGTGAGTTAAGGAAGTGAAATAAGAAAGAAAAAAGCTAAATGGAGAAGGGTGCAATTTGAAAGCCAGAAAAGAGGGAAAGAGAGGAAACAGATTGATCGAAAGGAAAGAGTGGGAGAATGAAATGCAACAATGCTAAGGATATGGAGGAGGAAAAAGAGTGAAAAGAGAAAGAGGAAAACGTTGGTACAGATTGAGAGAATGGGAACGTGTGGGAAAGGAGAAAAAAAAGAGAGGAAAGGATTGATCGAAAGGAAAGAGTGGGATAATGAAATGGAACAGCGGTAAGGAAATGGAGGAGGAAAAAGAGTGAAAAAGAGAGAAAAGGAGAACGTTGGTACAGATTGAGAGAATGGGAACGTGTGGGAAAGGAGAAAAAATAGGTTAAAGAAACGGCAAAAAAAGAACAGGATTTGTCTGGAAAGAAAAATATTGACATCAAAAGAAACTTGAAAGGTAAACACTGATGAAGAAGACTGTATTAGATGAAGCTGAGGATGAGGGTGAGAAAGACGAAGGGGAGGAGTTAGATGAGGGGGCAGTAGTTAAACGTGAACAAAAAAAATGAACAAGAGTGAGGACGAGGAGCAGATGCAGGATGAGAACAAATAAAAAGAACGAGGAGGAAGAGGAAGCGGAGAAGGACTATAAAGAGAAAGAGGAAGAAGAAATGGATGAAAAAAATAATGTAAAAAAGAAAAAAAAAGGTGAAAAAGTCCTTCGAAAATAACGATAGATAGGTAAAGGGTTGCATAAGAAAAGGGGAGGAGAAGGGAAGAGGAAGGGAGGGCGTGGAAGGGGGAGGACGCAAGGTGGTGGGGGTGGACGAGGAGGGGAAATCCACTCTCAGAAGACTCGTCAGACGGTAACCCGCTTCTTCCCCTCGTAATGGGTCATCAGTGAGTGGGAGGGGGGAGGGGGAAGGAGGGGAAAGAGGGAGCGAAAGAGATGGACAAAACCACAACAAACTCACACCAGATAAAGAAAAAAAAGCAACTAAAAAGACATATAATCTTACACACAAAAGATCAAATAAAATATAGAACAGCTTTGGTAGTATTATCATTCCTGTGACGTGACTTCTTAACACTCTCGAGGGTATTGCCACAAGGTCAGGTGAGGTCAGGTATATCATCACGCGGCCGCCGATACGGTCAGGTCACAGTTACGTCACCGTGGGTCATATTATGCAGAGATAAAAGATACTTGGAAAATTATCTGGTCTTGTTTCTCTTCGCCCGTGAATTTGTTGTAAAGAATATATATAGTCGAGAAATATTCAGGAGAAAGAGAAAGCGAAGGAGGAGGAGGAGGAGGAGGAGGAAGCGGATAAAGAGGACGGTGAGGAAAAGGAGTGGATGTAAGGAAAAGAGGAAAGAAGTGGAGAAAGAAGAAAGGAATGAGGAGCAAGAGGAGGTTGAGATGTTGCGAGGAGGAAGAGGAGGAAAAAAAATAAAGAGGGTAAGGAGATAATAGGCGAGGAAAAAGAGTAAGAGGAGGAGGAGGAGGAGGAGACGAAGAGGATACCGAGAAGGAAGAGGAGTAAGGTAAGGAGGAGCGTATGTAAGAGGAAGAGGGGAAGGAGAAAGAAAAAGAGTATATACGAGGAGAAGGGGGGAGGAAGAATAGCAGCTCTAGGACTGAAAGTGGAGAATAATTTCCGGGAAGAACTCACAGGATGAAAGATGAAGGCCGATAAAACTATAGCCTAAAGCAAGCGAACCGACAATACCTTAACGAAGATAGATAGATACATAGATAGATAGACAGATAGATAGATAGATAGACAGATAGATAGACAGACAGACAGACAGACAGACAGAGAGACAGGTAGGTAGGTAGGTAGGTAGATAGATAGATAGATAGATAGATAGATAGAGAGAGAGAGAGAGAGAGAGAGAGAGAGAG
Source organism: Eriocheir sinensis (assembly GCF_024679095.1). NCBI lineage: Eukaryota > Metazoa > Arthropoda > Malacostraca > Decapoda > Varunidae > Eriocheir > Eriocheir sinensis. Next base: position 11,122,747 of record NC_066548.1, read on the forward strand.
AGAGAGAGAGAGAGAGAGAGAGAGAGAGAGAGAGAGTGGGGGGGTAGGGGGGTTGGAAAGAGCAAAAATCAAGGCGAGTAGGATGGTAGGATGGTCCCGGCGCGACGACCCT
>NC_066548.1:11127858-11140358 GCF_024679095.1 Eriocheir sinensis
CGCCGCCGAGCTGGCAACCCCCGCTCGCCCTGTATGCATTTTTCATGAGCGTCTGACCACTTAATCTGGTATCGAGTGGAGCCTCTTGCAACAAATCATCTTGCTAGCCGATATCAGATCAATTTGCCTGCCGTATGTAAGAGAACTCCGCCAGTATATCACGTCGGGGATTATTCTTGCAGCCCGGACGTGTCACTTTTTCTTGCGCGCTATTTCCTTCATTTTGTGCGGGCGTGCGTCTTTATGGTGCGGGAAAGATAATAGAAGTGTGGCCGCTGCTATTCTTTTCCTCCATTATTAATTGAGCTTGGATTTTTTTTCACCGTCGTCCATTCTTTTTAGGAGCAGCGAGTAGCGGGCTTTTTTTTTTATTATTGTTTCCTTTTTTGTGCCTTTGAGCTGTCTTTGTTGTAAAAAAAATGAAATGCATGAAAACTTTATTACTCATTCGCTTTCTCGTTTTTAAAATAATGAAGAAATAAAATAAAAATATATAATCGGCTCTGAACTCGCGCTTGCTTCTTCATTGCATTGACGTACAGGTTAGTTTTTTTCTCCTTTAGCAATATTTTACACCGACTTGAATCCTTTGTCATGTCATCGACGACATTTGTCAAGAAATCCATACGGTGCTGCTCCTGAATTGCCCGGAAAGCTTCAACACATCTTCGGTCAACATGAAAATTAATTTTAAACTATAAACAAAGTTGACACAGACGCAGACACACAATTAAAATGAAGGAGTCTCCAGCGCTGAGTAAACAGAGGAAGCAAAAATTGGGCAAAATCAACTAAACATGTAGGCATAATGTACACGATTACCGTATCAATTCGCATTATAAAGATAAATCTGTTGAAATCAAAAACACCTTATTCATGGAAATCAATATTTTTCCTTGTGCTGCCCATTTTCTTTCCATACATAATGTTTCCCTCTGACTCATTTCCCACTGATGTATCTCATATTAATCACTCCCGGTAAAATATCCCCTCAAAGGAAATGCATTTTTTAGAGTAATGTGAGTCATTGCTACAATAAAATGGAATTTCCTACATTATAGTTAGTGTGTGTGACATTACGGTTTGCGTTTTCAATATAGCTCTGGCATGACGCACCAGACGCCGTCAAGTGTCTACTAAGAACAGAGGAGAGGATGGTAAAAATGTAAGCCTTACCGACCACCATTATTGTTTCTGTTTTATCATCATTATTATTATTATTTTTTAGACATTATGACAAGTGATGAAAGGTGGTGAAGGAAACACGGGCTAGGGAACGAGTGTTTACTCCTAGGGAGTAAACACTCGTTCCCTAGCCCGTGTTTCCTTCACCACCTTTCATCATTATTATTATTATTATTATTATCGTTATTACTATTATTATTATTATTATTATTATTATTATTATTATTATTATTATTATTATTATTATTATTATTATTATTATTATTGTTATGATTATTATTATCATTACCTATATTAATTATCAATATTATCACTTCCAGTAACAAAATAAGAATTCTAGCAATTATCATCACCATTAAAAATATTTTCACAACTGTTCTTAATACCAGCAAAGCGACCGTCGTCGTCATCCCATGCAGCGTTGTTACCATTATCAATATTACACCCTCGGGGAGAGAGAATCTATGGCACAACTTCCGAGCGTGACACATCAAAGAGTTAGTATCCAGGGTGCCGCCGTCGGTCAAGGGGTTGGCCAATCCCCGCGATTGGCCGCCGTCGGTGTTATTCATAGCGAGGTAATTATCGCTGGCCGAGAACAGCGACGCGACTGTCATCCTTCGTTCCGCCTTTGTGTGATGACAATGGAGAAAGCGAGAGAGAGAAATAATCAAGGAAAAGAAGAAAGGAACGTGGGAATGGGGAAGTATTAGGGAAGAGGGGAGAGAGGAAAAAGAAAGAAATAAGAATATAAGAACATAAGAACGTAAGGAGTCCGCAAGAGGCCGGTTGACCTATACAAGGCAGCTCCTGCACTCTTAACCCCCCATTACCTCACTATCCATGACTTTATCTAACTTCTTCTTGAAAGTATCTATGGTATTGGCACCCACAACCCACCATATGGGAAGATGATGACGGAAAAGGATAGGGAGAAAAGTAGGAGGGTGGGGAGGGATGGGGAGAGGAAAAGAGGGAAAGAGAAAAAGAGGAAAGAGAAAATGAGGAAAATGATGGCCATATGGAAAGTGGATGAAGGAAAAGGAGAGAGAAAGGAACGTAGGAGAGAGAGGGAGAGAGAAGAGAAATAAAGGCAATACCATTTGTGGGAGAAGAGAGAGGGAGAGAGGGCAAAGGGGAGGAGGAAGAGCAAGAAAGGGAAAGAAGAATGGTGGGGAGAGGAATGAAGACAATGCCATATTAGTCACTCCCAAACAGCGACGGCAGGTGAGAAGGGCCACGGCAGGTAAATCACGGCGGAGATGAGGCGGCGGAGACGGGGAGGCGGCGGGGAGAAAAAAAAAAGGAAAGAAAACACGTAGGCAAGATGAAAAAGAAGTTAGATTTAAATAAAGAAATAGAAAATACACTAAGAATGATAATGGGAAGGCGGGTGAGAAGAAAAAAGGAAACACGTATATACTCAAGATGAAATGAAAAATAAGATAGATTTAGATTAAGGAATAGAAAACGCACTAAGGAGGAGGAAGATGTCATGAATAAAAAAAAAAAAAAAAAACGTAGAGGTGTAAAATGATTGGAAAGTTAAATAAAAAAGCAACCAACGAAAAAAAAAAAATAGACTAAGGATAAATAAAAGAGAAAAGTAGCGTAGAAGAAAAGGCATTAGGGTTATTTTAGCATGAAAAAGAAGAGGAGGCAGAGTAGGATGGATGAAAAAGGCGAAGGTGGAATTAAGGAATTGAAATTTAAAGGAAGGAAAACTAAAACAAGTGAAGAAGAAAGAGATTATGGAAAAAAAAGAATATCATAAAAAAGGGTTGTAGGAGGAGTAAGAGGAAGAGGATGGATGGATGAAAAAGGCAAAGACAAAATGAAAGAAAGTCAAATCTAAATAAAGTAAAAACAAGTGAAGGAGGAGATTATGGAAAGAAAGGTCATAGAAGGGGTACGATGAGGATTATGACTAGTAGTAGTAAGAGTAGGAGGGCGGCCAGATGAAGGCAAAGAGGCAAAGAAGGGGGGAGGGCGAGGTGAGGGCGAGGAATAATGTCATAAAGCAACGTCAGGCAGGTGAGGGCGGCAGGTGTAATCAGGCGGCATAATGGTCCTGCCAGAACACCTGATCCGCCTCATCCGTCAGCGAGTCACCCAAAACTACTACCCTCACCTCCCTTTACCCGTTCCTCCCTCCTTCACCCCCTCACCTCATCTTTCACTCTTCCCCCCGACCCTCCCCCCGCCGTCGCCCCATCGTTCACTCTCCCACCAGAGGGGAAAAAAAATAGCCTTCGCTTTAGGTCTGTTAGTTTAACAACGAGTGCGGCTCCTCAGCGCATGACTTATTGGCCGGGTGTTTATGGGGGAGGCTCGTGATGGCTCCTCGGCGCATCACCCCAAGAAACGGGGTACGGAAGGTAACAGTTCGGCCCACTTACAGGATGGAGGTATTTGATAATGGTGTAAGGAAGGACTTGCAAGCCACAGATGTTCCCTTGTTAGGTACACCTGGATGGAAATTGATTACATGATGAAAGAATATCTCGTATAAATCCTTCGCGTGAATGACTTGGGCCATCATACACGAGATGACCATGAAGAAGAACATGTGTAGGTATACGAGACAAAGATAGGTATTCCTTCACTGCATGTTCCCTGAGTACACCTGGATAGGAATTAATTACGTGATAAAAGAATGTCTCGTATAAGTTCTTCGCCGAATCTCTCCGGCCATACAACACAAAACAAACACGAAGAGGAATCAATGTAGGCATACGGGACACAGGCATTCCTTCATTATATGTTCCGTGAGTGAATCTCGAAAGGAATTAATTACGTGATAAAAAGAAACTCTCGTTTAAGTCCTTCGCGTGAGTCGCCGAGACCATTCAACACGAAAAGAGCACGGGGCGGAATCAGTGTAGGCATACGAATCACAGGTACGTGATCACACTTAGACGAGAATTAATTACGTGATAAAGAAACTCGTATAAGCCCTTCGCGTGAACCACCGAGGCAATACAACAAGGGAGGAACACACGGCGAAATCAATGTAGCGCAGTTCGGACATGTTGGGGTCAGGGGGCAAGAGGGTGCTGGTCCTGATGCTACAGAGGGCCGCGGCTGAGGTCAACTCGTGTCAGGTCGCGTTAGCCACGGGCCCAGTTTGCATCGGGCGAGCTCTCTCATTCTTCTCGCGCGATTCGTCACGGCGTCTCCGGCTCGCCTAGGCCTCGCAGGTAGTCGCTGATAAGCCTGAGAGCCGCGTTCCGGAGACCCAGAATCCTGACCGGCGACTCAGGGCGAGGAGCGGAGAGATGGACGGACGGATGCGTTTCGCCGTTTATTGCAAGGTCTCGCGAGGGTGTTAATACGTTATGAAGGGTGGAACATTTTTTTCGCCTTCTCTATTTCTTCATCGTGTCTGAGTATTTGTTTCTCTGGTGCTTGATTCCCTCGTTTCTTTCTGTATAAACCATCATGTTACACTTTTCATCCCTTTTTACCTTCCCATCCTGATACTTATCCTCCTCCCACTCTTCCTGGTCCTCCTCTTCCTCCTCCTCCTCCTCCTCCTCCTCCTCCTTTTCATCCCTTTTTACCTCCCCATCGTGATACTTATCCTCCTCCTACTCTTCCCGCTCCTCCTCTTCCTCTTCCTCCTCCTGCTTCTCCTCCTCCTCCTCCTCCTCCTCCTCCTCTTCGTCGCCATCTTCCTCTAGCTCGTCTCGCTCATCTAGAGTGTGGGATGAGAAAAAAAACACTTAACTAATAGACTCACTGTAGGCTGGAGCACTTCAATTACAGCGGTGGGCGACTGGATCCTTATCGCCAAATGGTTTGCTGGCGGCCGACTCGCGGGGTGAGGTGAGTGAGGTGCCAGTGTGGGACCGTCATTCATTTTGGCATCTTCTCTGTTGTTTATTTGGTATAGTGGCAGCATATTTTAGCTATTTTTATTTATTTTCTTATTTACTAGTTTTTTTTCTTTTGCTCAGCCTTCGGTCCGTATCCGTTACCGTGAAAAAAGTAAGCATTCATTATTAGCTTCTGTTTTTCTCGATAAACATTTTAATTTAGCTTTCGTCTTTGTTTTCTGTATCGTGAAATAAAAAAATGACCATCAGGGAAGGATATCGAAAGCTTTAGCGTTCATCTAAATAAAATGAATACATGAACTATAAAAAAAAAGATCAAAGAAAAAAAAATATAAAAAGTAAAGAAATACATACAACACTTTCTATATTTCATCACCACAGACCAAAACAAAACAAAAATAAAAACAATCACTTTCATGAGATGCAAAAAGATCAAAATGAAGAAAATAAAACACTGCCGGGGTGCTTTTATAAAAACTCGTTGAAATTTCTCTGAAGGGATTGAATATTAATGTTCTCTATCTTCATCGTTTATCATTTATTTCAATAGTTGAGTACATGGCCGTGTGTGTGTGTGTGTGTGTGTGTGTGTGTGTGTGTGTGTGTGTGTGTGTGTGTGTGTGTATTTACATAGTTGTATTTACCTAGTTGTGACATACGGGAAAAGAGCTACACTCGCGCTGTCCCGTCTCCATATCCTCTCTTATCCAACTTTTCCTTAAAATCGTGTGTGTGTGTGTGTGTGTGTGTGTGTGTGTGTGTGTGTGTGTGTGTGTGTGTGTGTGTGTGTGTGTGTGTGTGTGTGTGTGTGTGTGTGTGTGTGTGTGTGTGTGTGTGTGTGTGTGTGTGTGTGTGTGTGTGTGTGTGTGTGTGTGTGTGTGTGTGTGTGTGTGAGAGAGAGAGAGAGAGAGAGAGAGAGAGAGAGAGAGAGAGAGAGAGAGAGAGAGAGAGAGAGAGAGAGAGAGAGAGAGAGAGAGAGAGAGAGAGAGAGAGAGAGAATTATGAAGAGGAGGAGGGGAGGAGGAGGAGAAGGAGGAAGAAGCATGAAGAGAGAGTAGGAGGTAGGCAGATGGTTCAGAGCGGAGGAGGAGGAGATGGAGAAGGAACGAAGAGAGGGTAGGAGGTGGTAAGTATGAGGGAGGGCAGGTGAGAGGTAGGTAGTAGGGCAGGAGGCAGGCGGTAGGGAGGAGGAGGGGTTGCAGGATGGATATCAGGGAGGGCGAGGCGAGATGCAGGGAAGGTGGTAAGGAGGGAGGGCTGCAGATTGAGAGGCAGGGAAGGAAGGAGATACCAGGAGAATAGGCTGCAGGATGAGAGGCAGGGGGAAGGAGGAGGTCATGAAGGGTCGGAGGCAGGCAGCAGGGAGGGGGGACTGCAGGGTGGGAGGAAGGCAGAAGGGAGGGTGGGTCGCATGGTGGGAGGCAGGTGGGTAAGGAGATGCAGGTGGGAGGCAGGGGGGAAGGAGGAGGGCCAAGCAGCCGCAACATGGCCAGGTATTTGTCTTCACACCTCAACCGTGTCATTTGGCGGCATCACCACCACTCTCGACCCCATCACTCTGCCTTCTGCCTCCCTCCCTTCGCCTCCATCTGCCTCTCCCCCTTCTGTCTTTGCCTCCCCTCGCCTCTACCTCATACCTCCTTCCCCTTCTACCCCTCTCCCTCCTTGCCTTCCTCAGTTTCTCTCTACCTTCGTGCCCCTCCACCTCTTTCTCCTTGCTTTCCTTCGTCTCTCACTTCTCCTCCTCTATTCTTGCCTCCCTTCGCCTCTTTTCTATCTCTTTCCTGCGTCCTCCACTTCTCCCCTCAATACCCCTCTTTTCTCTCCCTCCTTTTTCTCCCTCTCCTTCCCCTTTTTTCTCCGTCAAATCTAATGCCTTTTCCTTCTCCCCTCCTTCCTGCCTGCCCCTCCACTGCCTCTCCCTCTTCTTCCTGCACATCCGCCTCCATCCTCCTCTTACATATCCTTTAACCTCTTCCCCTTGTTTCTCCTTCCCCTTCTGTTCCCCTTTGCCTTGCCTTCTTCATTTCACGTCTCTCCTCCTTTTTTCTTCCTCTCTTCTTCTAACCCCTCCAGTTCCTTCCCCTCTCTTTTAGTTTTCTTCTTCCTTCCCTTATCTCCTTCCCATCCTCTCTCCCTCTCTTTTTCCCGCCCCTCCATCTCCTTTTCTTCCCTCTCCCTCTTCCTTCTGCATGCTTCTCCGCCTCCCTCCCCTTGTCTTTTCTCTATACTTCTTGCCCTTCCGTCCGCGTCCCTCCGTAACTTCTCGCCTCTCCAGTCTCTCTTTTTCCATCGGTGGGAGAAACGTTGGTCGGGTCACCTTAGTCATAATTGTCTCCGTGAGTGACCGAAGCGAATTTCCTGTTGCAATATGGCCCGAGAGAGAGAGAGAGAGAGAGAGAGAGAGAGAGAGAGAGAGAGAGAGAGAGAGAGAGTGCCATTACCTTTTTTTTTCTTTTTTTTTACACACCCGGTCGAGTTAGCCTAATGTTTGGGTTTTCGTCGCCGCCTCCCACATGCTTAGGAATGGTCGTTTAGGTTCTTGTCGTTCTCGTCGCCGCTGCTTGTTTGTTTGTTTTCGTGGCTCGCTTCCTTTGTTGCGGTGGGTCCGGTTGATTGGAATTTCCGGTTATGGTGATCCGTTTTACGAGGTGATAGTCCAGTGTTGGCACATACCCCTCTCTCTCTCTCTCTCTCTCTCTCTCTCTCTCTCTCTCTCTCACGTCGCCATACCCGTCAAGGCCACTCCCTTACGGTGGTCATTTCAAGGTCGACATGTCTTCTTCACTACGTCATATTTACTAATCTGCTTGAATCTTTTCTTTGGACATATCGAGTCGCATTTGTGTAACTTTCTGTTGGATACGAAGCATTAGGGACATATAGAAAAGACCTCGAGACACACCTGAACGCCATTTAAGATTGATACAAAAGCGTCTTCGCCTGAAACTTCTTTTTTAAACTTCGCCGGAATCCTCTAAAGTCTAAACTCTAAACTCCTATTCGTCTACCTTCTTATTGGATATAAAGTGTAGAATGTAAAGTCATTCATGAGAGTATTGGAAACCCTTAAGATCGATGGACTAGAAAATGGGCGAAAATCAAAGAGAACGCACGTCTATTCCAAGGGAGTGAATGCCCGAAGTTTTCGCCGGGAGTTTCATATTGTTACGTCATCGAGGGCGAAGTGTAGTTACATGGGGGACTTCTTGCGAGGGTCAGGAGGGTGTGGGGACGCGCATGGACTCCTCGAAAGTCAGTGTCATTCTTCGCAGCCCGAGGTCGAAGAGGATCCGGAAAGGATGTACTAATCAGGTGTGACCCCCGACCCGCGGCGCCGCGAGGGCCGGACAGGTGCATAAATTACCCGCCTCGTGTCCGAAAAAAGTCTATTGAGAATTTAACTGCTTCTGGCCGGAAATCATGCAGGTGTACGTGTGTGTGTGTGTGTGTGTGTGTGTGTGTGTGTGTGTGTGTCCTAGTAACACGCCTCTTCCGATTAGACAACGCTCCCTCAAGTCTTTATTTCCTCAGAGGGAGACGATGTCCTCCTCCTCCTCCTCCTCCTCCTCCATCTCTTCTTTTTCCCGATCGCCGCATACGAAGATTAGCCTTCAGGAGGGGACGCCCTTCTCTCACGTCCAGTCTCATGTGTCCGTACTGGCCATAACTTCTACCTTAACTTTTTCCCCTCAAATTCACACAACCGAGATGGCTAGGTATTGAGGAGGGGCAGAGGGTGGGGGGGTTGGGGGGTTGGGCGGGAGGGGGGTTGTAGGGGAGGAGGCCAGGGAGGAAGGGTCAACAGGGGAATGACAGAAACACAGACACAGACGTCACGAGACAGACAGACAGGCAGACAGACAAACAAGTGTGGAAACCAGACAGAGGGGAGAAGAAAAGGAGAGGAAGCAAGGGAGGAAGGTTTTAGATAATGACCGAGAGACGGACAAATAGATAGACAAACTGATAGACGCAGACAAAAAGAGCCAGACAGTCACGTAGGTCGAAAATTATCCAAGAAGAAACGAAAAAAGTGACAGACGGAGACATAAAAACTGAAAGACATAAGCAGACAGACAGACACCCAGGCAGACAGTCAGGTAGAGGAAGGTCGAAAATCATCCAAGAAGAAAATGATCTGAACCGAAGTCGTCTCGAGGCGTCCTAATTAGACCCAGCGTCGCCTCCGAGGTGAGTGATGCCGCCCACGAATGGCATCGCGGCGGTCGGGGACATTACCTGGATGTGTCCTAAATACAGGCGGAGCTGCGTAACGCGGCCACAACACACACCCACGTCGATTATTAATGCCGGATTTATACGTCCGGAAAAAATAACCCGGCGACATGGAACACGTGATTTGTACCGCGGGTGAGGCGATAAATTTGGTCTTATGACACGTTATCGGCGACCGAGCCCAGACACTTATCCCAGGACTCGTGAGGGGAGGCGCGAGGAAACCCGAGCCGGGGGAGGGACACACGCAGGGAGAAGGAAAGGGAGAGTGGATAAGTAAATTGGGAGTGTGAGTGAGGGAAGAAAGGGGAGGGGGGGGGTGACGAAGTATGGAGAAGGCAATCAGAGGAAGAGTTTTGGGGTGAGTCAAGAAAAACTTTGGAGGAAATAAGAGGGAGGATGAGTGAAAAGGAGGAGGAAGAGGGGGGAAAATGAGAGGTCATGAGCGATGCCTCCCCAGGGTGGCGCTCCCCTCAGCAGGCCACGAGATCGGCGTTGAGGAGAACAGCGCGTCGCGAGGGCCAGCCAGGGCCACGGCACTTCTTTGCGACGGCGGCGGCGTGCTGGGCGGTCCCAAGCCTCCCTCAGGCCTCAAGGCTGCTGCGGCGGCTCGCTCGCTGCACGCTGTCACTTTCATTTGTTTTCTGAAGCATATCAACACACATCCGCTCCCGCCGAGACTGTGATGCACTAACCAAGGAGGAGAACTGCTGAGGTGTTTTAAACAATGTACTATCATCTCTTATTAACATCATATCATTAACTGGGGATTCATTTAATTAATATTGGGTAATTTCATGGAGCAAAAACCATGAGGCAATTTAATATATTAAGTGTGTTGACTGTAATTAAGACTCAGCCAGGACGAGCAGCCTGGGAACACCAACACTCGATACACGCAATTTAGCAAACAGCTTGACGGTTTATCGAACAAGACATCCATCAGGAGGAGACGCTGAGGAGCCTTATAGCATCGGGGCGGGCGGGCGTTAGGGCGTGCCGTACGGGAGGGTGATGGAGTGGGCGTGTCGAGGAAAACAAACAGATCTCTCCAAGACCAATGAACATGTCAATCCTTGGTCTTGGCTCTCGTGGGTTCCTCCGCCTGCAGCCCTCCGCGCCCGGCGACGCCCCGACAGGACACCCGGTAATGAGTTTCCTGCTGGGAAGAAATTGCTAATATCTTATGACATTTCCCTTTTAACAGTAATGATAGCCTTCAGAGCCTCATTTCACGCCACTCGCACCCACACATCCCAGTCAGGAGGTGTGCAGAGGGGGTGTGCCTCATAGATTCACCTAAGCCCGATCTCAGGTGCTTGTGGGGGCAAACCAAGACGTTAGAGACGCTGATTATAGGCTGCCACCGCTATAATTATCCTCCTTATAGAGACAGATATCAACCGCGGGCGAATCTCTCCTTGTCATGCGTAATTATTTTGTGTCAGGTGGCGGCAAGAGGCGAGCAGGAGGCGGGGACGCGAGGCTGTGAGGGCGACGATCTCTCGGTGCGCCAGTGACTCACTCGTTCTTAGCGACGACGCCGAGGACGCTGTGGCTCTTGTGTGCTGGGTAATTTCCCGTTATTATACGAGGCACCTGTATCCTCCTCCTCTTCCTTCTTGTCTCTCCTCGTTCGCTTCCTTCTCTAACTCATCGTGCCTTCTTAGTGGTGATTTCTCCGTCAATATTAATTTTTGGCGTCGTGTCGCTTTTAGTGTCTTTTTTATACACACCATTATTTCGTATCATCACGCTTTTACTGCTTTTCACACAGTTTTCTTTTTTCGCCTCCTTACAATAATTCTTTTTCATGTGCTTGCTCCTTCCTGTTTTTGTCTCCTCCACCTGCTCCTCCTCATCCTCCTCAACCTTTCACTCCACTTCCTCTTCCTTCTTCTCTTGCTCCACCTCCTTGTAATGTTCTTTATTTAACTCTTTCCGTAACACACAGACACACACACAGTTATTAAGTGTCAAACCAGGTGTCTATTTTGACCGGTGACTCAGCCGTTGCACCTGTCCCAAGTGAGGTGTGTCTGTGTGTGCTCCAGCGTTTCCTTCCTTCCTGACGAGGTGCTGTGTCTTGGTGTCTCAAGGCCTCATTGGTGGCAACGGTGGCGTCATCGGTGCGTGTTATGCCTTGATGAATGTCTCGGTAGGTTTATCAGGGCATGCTGCTTCTCCCTCCCTCAGCGTCCAGGGTTTTGTTACCGCGTGAGCATCTAAGGCCCGTATTTTCAGATGCTAATGACTCACAACATTTATTTCCAAAGGCCACAAGGGAGGATTTTTTTCACATTCATGGTGCAGAAGCCTTACCAAACCAATAATAGGGTCATAAAAATACCCTCGGGAATACCCACAACCTCTAGGAAAGCCTTATCAAATGTGGACTTGCCGACCCATAATGCTCGAGGATATGGGCGGGGCGGTATGCTCAGACTGCTTCGCCTCTCACTTCAGCTATTCTAGAGGCCAAAAAGGAGATTAATCGCGTCCTAATGAGTTTTTTTTTTCTAATCCATGATGAAGAAGCCTTGCCAAGCCATTACTAGGCTGTTAAAACTACCCACGTTAATACCCACAACCTTTACGAAAGCCTTAACAAATGTGCAAGCTCCGAAATGTTTGAGAATAAATTGGCCTTCGAGCCGTATCCTCAAACGTATCGGCGCCTCTGTTTTCCTGTTTTAAAACATCTCGTAGAATTTGCTGGGGTTCCTATGGACTGTTTTGTGATGCCACTGTTAATTAATTTTACACTGAATCTGCGCCTTGAACGGGAACAACACCCATAAAGAGTTGGTTCATATTTGCTGTGGCTTTGGGAAACAGTCGTAATGGGAGGCATAAGCATAAGGCATAGGCATAAGTCGGTATTTTTAGATAGTTCCGCCTCTCGCGTACAAAAACTCCAAATGCCAAAAAGGAAATCAATACTGTTCTGATTAGTGTTTCTTCACGTTCACGGTACAGAAGCTTTGTCAAACTACCACCAGGGCCTGAAAACTACCCAAAAAAAGTCCGATAAATCCTTCGAAAGTCTTGTCATATCTGTGTGCTTTGGCCTCGAAATGCTTAACAACATGGACCTGAGTGCCGCGGGGTCTCCTGGGCGGGCGGCGTCGGTGGTGCATGCGGCGCCTTGATGAGCGTCTCCGCGGGTAATCAGGACGTGCCGCCTCTCCCTCCCTCTTTGACAGACGAAGTTCCGTTAAGTTTTCGCCGCGTTTC
>NC_066548.1:11142858-11155358 GCF_024679095.1 Eriocheir sinensis
ACACACTCAACTCCCCTCTCCCACACACAACCCCCCCCTGTCCCGCACACACTATTCCATCAGTCTATTGACTCTATTCATTCCTGTATATTGGGGAGATGGCCAAGTGTTTAGTGCAACAAAGTAGTAAGTGGCGGACGCGTTTAAGTCCTCCCGATGTCTGGCTGGCGCTGCTGGACCCGAGACCACCTGCAGACTGGCTACTTTTTCATCCACTTTGTAAATTATGGCACAGGACGAATTGAAGATCTTGAGCAACTTCATCCACGAAAACTAATCTAGGAATCCCTCTTTGTTTGTTCGTAATATACACTAAAACTTTTCAATTTCTTTTAGGTGCCGCCTATAGCGCCGGAAGGCTTTCCAGAGGGGCCTCTTGAACGACTCCAGCCCGTTAGTGGCGAAGGCGAATTGTATTTAGTGTGGCTGCCGTGATTTCTGACTTTTGCTTGGTCCATGCTGTCCCCTCTTGACCAAAGTCGCTGAAGTTTTGGTTGATAGAAGATTTGGGTAACGTCAGGGTAATCGTTCGCCACTCAGCGATGGTTGAAAATTGTCAGCGTGCATCGTGGGGACTCGAACGGAGGTCCCCAGGCTCACCACACCTGCAAATTGTCCACTTGGCCACCGTCTCCTCGAATGTGTTAGATTTATGTAGTTTAGTTCATAAGTGTGACTGATTCTTACTTGTTTCTGTTCGTCCTACAAACATGAAGAGTTACATATTCAACTGAATTCCTTCACTGCCGCATGAACTCCCCGCCCAACTTCTGGTAGTTTTAGATTGTTTACTACACTTAGTTAGACAGGCTTTTATTTTCACTCTGTTCGTCCCATTCACATGAACAGCACGTCACCAACTGCCTTTTCTCGTCAGTGAACACCTGTCGTGAGGAACAGGTTAAGGATGGGAGGCAGAGGAAGAGGGGAAGGGTTTTAGACAGGATGAAGAATAAGATAACAAGATAATTACTATGCAGGTTAATTACCAGCTCAAGGAAAAACATGGTAAGGTAAGAAAAATGAAATGAAGCAAAGAGGGAAAGAGGAAAAGAGTAATCTAGGAAATGACAGCGTTACTATTTTTAGATGGTCAAAACCCTGGCCACCACAATCACTACTACCTCACCACTACCATCGCCACCTTCTCGTCCCGCCATAACAGCGCGCCTTACTGCCGTTTCATCAGGCCTCTGAACAACACAATACAGGGTAATGCATTTTTAAGTAGAATATAATTATAGGAAGGGAGAACACCTGCTTCTCTTCGTTATTTCCCCGCAACAAAGAGGCGCCGACGGGGACGAAAAGCAGGTGGAGGAAAGGGAAGAGGGAGGAAGGGGAGGAGTGATTGGGGGGGATAGAAGAGAGGCACTGCAGGAGGGAAGTGAAAAGGTGGGAAAAGGGGACAAAGTGAGGCAATGAGGGGTGGCTGATGGCAGGACACGTGGGATGAGAAAGAAACAAGAGCAGTAACCACGAGGAGACGAGGAGGAGGAAGCAGGGGACGCGAAAAAAAAGGAGAATGAACAAGACAGCGTAAGATGGAGAGATGGAGCAAAAGAGTAAAGGGAAAGAAAAGAAAGAAGAGGAGGAGTGTGAGACTGAGACTGGACGGCGGAGGAAGCGGCCTGTGGAGTGCGGAGGTAAGAGCAGTAATAACGCAACACACCTGAATTACCCTAATCAGACGCCCCAGGTGAGCATCCCCCTATGCCCACCCCACCCCGCGCACTCCACTTTCTACACCCCCGCCCACCCGTCTCTCCGCCCTCACGACTCTTTGTGTGGGTCCGAGTTCGACTAGTTTTCAAGAGAGACGAATTAGACGGGGCCTTTGTGCGATGACGGGAAGTAAACAAACAAACCAGCGAGAGAGTGGCGGAGGCGAAGATAATGCTACAAAGGATGAGTCACGGATGGATGTGATTGTCAGTTGTGCGGCCTCGGCCCGCCTGGGAGAGTCACCTGTTGTTTACTGTTGTGTTGTTGTTGTTTTGTTGTTTCTATTGCTGTTGTTTATTGTTTCGTTGTTGCAGCTGTATTGCTATGTTGTTGTTGTTGTTGTTGTTGTTGTTGTTGTTGTTGTTGTTGTTGTTGTTGGTACAGCTGCTCATCTTTATTACGAGTGTTTTATTGATCATGAAATTGTTATTGTTGAAGTTATTGCTATTATTGTTGTTGACGCCTTTGTTAACTTTTTTTGTTTTATATGTTGTTGCTTTCTGTGTTGTTGATTGTGGTGGGTTTTCACGACTGTTTTGAAGGACAACTGGGCTATAGTATGAAAAAAAAATCTTGTGTTGTAAGCTTACCATGGTGATTTTCTTTTTTTCTTACACATTTTTGGCTTCTTCATAAACAAGCAGAGAAAAATGCAAACGATACAAATTGTTTTGTTCAAGTAACTAGACTGCATGCGAACGGCTTTCTTTCTTAAAACATAGTCTGACCTACTTGTTTTGAACCTGATATTACAATGTCAGCCGAATACAGACTTTTTACTAGTGTGTTAAACCAGAATGTGTGCAGTGTTTGTTATTCTCTTATTTGTTTGTAATAATATTTTTTCACAACAAAGGAAATCGTTCAAGGGCAACAAACAAATAAAAAGTAAGTCCGCTAATCGCTGCTCCTGCATAAGTAAAGAGGAGTGACCTTTCTTCTTTCCTTACATTGTGACCTAATTACTGTAAAACGGAGAATAATAATAATAATGTCAACTAGGTGCAGCAAGGTGAGTGCAAGTGTTAATTACTCTTTTATTATGTTGCAATGGGTTGTAATCAGTTTAACCTCTTTCTTCTTGCATCCTTTAAAAAAATATATTTTCTTTTTTTGTGCAGTTGAGCTCTTTAAAAAAAATGACCTAATTATTAACTTGAAAAAAAAAAATAATAATGTCAACTGGTCTAATTTTTGCGTATTCAACTAACGCGGGTGTCGGTGCTTATTCTTTATTGCATCATCGGTCATTGTCTCCTCACCTCCTCCTCGTCTTCTTTACCCACAGTCACTCCTCCGTCTCGCATGACTTCCTATTCCAATTTACATGTAACGGGGTCGATGGAGCGTTAAAATAATGGACGAAGAGCTTTAATAACGACAGCAACGGATACAAATTTTCCTCCTTAAGTGGATGAAATAAATCAGCACGGCGAATATTTTACACGACGTCTTGGCGCTGTCCCGGCGAGGCTGCGTGGAGCATTGGACCGCGGAGGACCTACTGGCACGTGAAAAGGAAAGCGAGAGAATTTCCGCTTTCATATCCTTAGTTTTTCGGTCTTAAACTTGGATAATAGTGTCAGTGATCCCTTTTTCTCTCTGTGTACCTCTCTCTCTCTCTCTCTCTCTCTCTCTCTCTCTCTCTCTGCTAATACTTGTAAATATGTTGTGGTTACCTCCCCACCTCACACAAAAAAATATCAGCATCTTTTTAGTAATATACTGAAAAATGAGCGAAAATTAGACAGAGAACGGAGGCTGAGTGTAGAGAGCAAACGTTTTTGTAGAGGTAGGGTTCATACTGTTTAAAGTTTCGAGTTAGGACATATTTTCTTAGGTCTCTGTACCAACACAATTTATAGTAATGCCTTGGACCAGTATCACACACACACACACACACACACACACACACACACACACACACGAATCCACATGCACATACCTACTCTCACTCACTCACTCACACACACACTCACATATGCACTTAATCTTACGCACTCAGCCAGCCATGCAACCACTGGCGAACCGCAACACACACACACACACACACACACACACACACTCAGTAGCCGCCGCCTCAAGACCTCGCGACCCTCAGTGACCACCGCCACGCCCATCTTCTCACCTCGGCGACTCTCCTCACGCGAGATCCACACACACACAAAAAAACTCAATTTCTCCTCCTCTCCCGCCACACACACACACACACACACACACACACACACACATACACACACACACACACCGGCGGGTCCTCTTCGTCACGTTATCGTCACGTTACGGTGGAAAGAAAAGAGGAAATAAACAGTGTAACGTTAAGCGAAGAGAATGAAGAGTTACAGCGTGGAGGCAAGGGAAAAAAGGCGACACGGAGAAGCGGTACATCACTCCTTGGGGGGAAGGGGGGAGGGGGGGAGGAGGGAGACGGAGGCAAGGCAAGGCTCCGAAATGCGTCTCATAGTTCCGGTTCATTGTTGACAAGTCGTAAATCAGGGTCGGCTACGCGTGACCCCTCTCCCTTACCCCCATTCTCTCCCGCACCCCTTTTCTCATGCCCCTTCTCCTCCTCCTCTCCCTCCTGCCCCTTCATGCTTTCTCCCTTTTTTCCCCTCTGTCCTCTCCCTGCTGGCGCTCTATTCCTACTCCTTCTCTCTCAATTACTCCTTCATTTCCTCCCCTTTTTCTTATTCTCCCTTCTTCCCCATCTCGCTCCTCTCCCTGTTGCCTCTTCATGCTTCCCCATCTTTTTTACCTTGCTGGCCCTGTAACTCCTGCCGCTCTATTCCTACTCCTTCTCTCTTAATTACTCCTTCATCCCCTTCCCTTTTTCTCATTCTCCCTTCTTCCCCATCTCTCTCCACTCCCTGTTTCCCCTTCATGCTTCCTCCCCTTTTTTCCCCTCTTTTCTCTCCCTGCTGCCCCTAGAACTCCTGCCGCTCTATTCCTACTCCTTCTCTCTCAATTACTCCTTCATCCCCTTCCCTTTTTCTCATTCTCCTTCTTCCCCATCTCTCTCCTCTCCCTGCTGCCCACCCAACTCCTGTCTCCCCATTACTACCCTTTCTCTCTTACCTCAACCCGGTCTTCACCCACTTTCATCATCCGATTTTTCTCCTATTTGACCTCTTAAACTCTCCCCTTTTCTACTCTTCTCTCCCTTTCCACCCACACCTCCCCTCCTCTCTCTTCTCTCCTGATTCCCCTCACTCCTCCTCACCCATTTCACCCACGCCTGCCCCCTTTTTTCTACTCCTCTAAACTACCCCCACTGCTTCCCTTTCACTCCCTCTCCACCCCCTCCTCTGCCATAGTCTCCCTTCCTCCCTCACTAGACACACTTTACTCCCTTCTCTTTTCCCTATCCCCACAAAAGCCTCCTTTCTTCTCAATACTACCTCCATGCCCTCCCTGACATCCCCCCTCCCTTACAACAAACCCACACACCCACATATTCTCCCTTTCTCCCTTTCTTCTCAATACTCCCCCACGCCCACCCTCACACCACCTCGTCCTCCTCTCCACCTTACAACCCACACACCCACCGACACATTCTCCCCTTCTCCCAATTTGCTGACCTCTAACATATATCATGAGACGGGTGTAGGGAGGGAGGGAGGGAGAGGGGGAGACGGGGAAATGGAGATGGGTGGCGTGCAGATGGAGTTGGATGAAGCTTGAGAAAGGGTTGATTGGGGGACGATATAAGAGCCGGAAGATGGCGAACTGGATCCCACAATTGTCAGCATAAAGACGGGGGGGGAGGAGGGTAGAAAAGAGAGGGTGCTAGGGCCATTTTCTCAAGCATTTCGGGGCTTACCTCGCTCGGGCTTACACTCCCACATTTGATAAGGCTTTCATAGAGGTTGTGGGTATTTCAATGGGTAGGCTAATGAGGCTAGTAATAGTTTGACAAAGCCTCTGCATTATGTATATGAAAAGAGTCCTTCAGCACCCGACTGATCTCCTTAGTGGACTCTGGAAATATTTGTTGAGAAAGCCGAAAGCGTCTGGGACAACGGGACTCAGATGTAAGGTTGTACGGAGTGATGAGGGCGAAGAGGGATTGCAGGCCAGAGGGTTGTTGGTGGTGGGAAGTAGTTTTTGTTCACTGCCTCAACTGTGACAATCATAAGGAGAAACGGCGATTTTTTAGTAAGAGACGATCGCGTAACTCAAATATACCCACTACACTCCGGTAAACATATCCTATTTTTATTTTGTTTTTTGTTTTTTTCTTGGAATCCAAACTCAAGACCATTATATTATCTCTCTGCCTTTTTTTTCAGTGACGTCTACGTATTTTTATGCCACTTTTAGGTTTATTTTCACCGCGTAATACCAAGAAAATGCATATCCAAGAAGCAGAGAAGAAACAAGGGCAGAATCATACGACACACACACACACACACACACACACACACACACACACTACACCTACATCAACACCCACACAGCCCTACAACCCCCAGTCCCTCAGTCCCACACACCCCTCCCCCCTCTCTCCCCCTCACACACAGTATAGTCACACACAGAATCAGGCCGCCTCGAGAGTGACGTCTGTCCGCCTTAATTAACTAACCACGAGTGGGCGACGTGACACCCAAGAGAATAGCAACCAAAGGAATACCTGGAATTGTTGACAAAGTGAAAACGAGGGCGGTGTTTGGTGCTGACGAGGAGGCGAGGAGAGGATGGCAGGGACCGAAGGATGAAGGGGGGAGATGGAAGGGAAGAGGGGAAGAAAGGAAGAGAAGGAAAGAGCATAAGGAGGTAACTGATGGGTGAAGAAAGGAGAGAAAGAGGGAACGTGAAGGGATATAATAGAGAGGAAGGATGAAAGGGATGATGGAAGGAGAGGAGGGAACGAAGGAAGAAAAGAAAGGAAGGATAGAGCATAAAGGGCTAGCGAATAGATGAGGCAGGAAGGAGAGAGAGAAAGAGGAAAAGTGAGGGATAAAAAGAGAAGGGATGAGGTGAGAAGAGAGAAAGGAGCAGGGGAAGAAAGAAAAGGAAGGAATAAGCGTAAGAGGCTAGTCAGTGGATGTAGGAGGAAGCGAGGGATGATGAGAGAATGGGAAAATGGGAAGAAAAAAGAGGTAACGTGAGGGATAGAGAGAGAAGGGATGTATGAAGGAAGAAGAGTTACGTGAGGGGCAGAGAGAGAAGGGATGTGTGAGGGATGAAGGAAGAAGAGTAAGGACACGTGAGGGGCAGAGAGAGAAGGGATGAGTGAGGGGCGAAGGGAAGAAGAGTTACGTGAGGGGCAGAGAGAGAAGGGATATGTGAGGGGCGAAGGGAAGAAGAGTAAGGACACGTGAGGGGCAGAGAGAGAAGGGATGTGTGAGGGGCGAAGGGAAGAAGAGTAAGGACACGTGAGGGGCAGAGAGCGAAGGGATGTGTGAGGGGCGAAGGGAAGAAGAGTAAGGACACGTGAGGGGCAGAGAGAGATGGGATGTGTGAAGGATGAAGGAAGAAGAGTAAGGACACGTGAGGGGCAGAGAGCGAAGGGGATGAAGGGAAGGGATGGGAGGGAGAAATATAGAGATAATATAGAGATAATAAAACAAGGCTGAACGAAAGAGGGTGTTTTATCGTTGCTCTTCCACAAAAAAAAAAAAAAGAATCAATGAATAAGAGAAGCTGCAGCAACTGATACTTTTGATACACCAAGACAAAAATATCTATAGCAAAGTACGTCATTAGGTATACGAAAGATGTGGACTTCATGAAATAGTTTTGCCAAAGTACTTTTCTTCTCTATTTTCTTATCTCTTCATTTTTCCCCACTCTTCCTCCTCCTTTTCCATTCCAGACTTACCCAAAAACAAGAAACAACGGTCGATATATTCAAGAGAGACAATGCAGTATAACAGTATAGGGATCGGCAGCTCTTTCTTTCTCTCGAACAGTCATCCATCACTGAAACAACCTCCCTGCTGATGTATTAGTTAATGCGAAAGCGATCAACCACACTCGTCGTCACTTCGTTAATTGCGTCTGTCGTGAACTGAACATCCCGGCAAGTACGTACAAGAAGTGCTTTAATCTCATCCCTGGGTCATTGAAGTGGCTGACGAATAGATGAAATCGCTAAAACAGGCAACCTTGTAATAAGCCAACTGACATTCCATCGCCTGCTCTTCCATGTTTCCTCCGCCTCCTGCTCCTTTTCGTTCCCGTGTTCATCTTCACTTTTCTCCTTTCTCACATCATCGCCGTCGTCACCACCCCGTCATAAACATCAACATTATCACAGCTATAATTCTGCCTACAGTTATAAATGTCATGCTTCTAAAACGACACATGCCACTCACACGAGGCGGAGAGCCGGGGTGAAGAAAGAGGTATAGAAGACAAATAACATAGGAAAATAGAGGAAGTGAAAGCAAGGAGGGAAAAACAGAGTAAGATAGATCAGAGAAACACAGAAACACAGACAGAGAAAACACAGAAGAGGAGGCAAAAAGGTAAAATAAAGAGAGAGGAGACTGTCAAAGAAGAGGAAGTAGGCGAGGGAACGTACGGTGAATAGAAGAGAATGAGAAAAAAAATAAGGAAGGGAAGAGAAACTGAAGAGATGGAGACAGAAGGAGAGTACAGGAAGATATATAAGGGAGAGTTGAGCTGATGGAGGAGGAGGAGGAGGAGGAGGAAAGGAAAGTAAGATAAGAAACAGGTGAGGAGAAGGGGAAAGAAAGATAAGCAGGAGGAAGATGGGGTGGGGGGAGGGAAGGATGGTGAGTGTTGGGAGGGAGGAGAAAGCAGGAAGAGGGGGAAGTGGTGGTGGAGGAGGAGGAGGAGAAAGATGAAAATAAGAAACGGGTAAGGAGGAGGAAGGGAAGGAAAGAAAGATAAGGGACAGGAAGAGGAGAAATATAGGGAGAAAGGGATGGTGAGTGCTGGGAGGGGGGCGAAAGAAGGAGGAGGAGGAGGAGGAAGAGTAGAGGAAGAAAAAGAACAAGAAACAGGTAAAGAGAAGAAGGAAAGAAAGATAAAGGATATGAAGAGAAGAAGAAAATGGGAAAGGGAAGGATGGAGAGAGCTGAGAGGGAGTGAACCAAGATGGGGGAGGAGGGGGAAGAGGAAGGGGAGGAGGGGCAGGAGAGGGCTGGGGAGGGCAGGCTCATGCAGGAACATCAATCATCCTCAAAAGGTTCACGTGTTGCCCCATCACCTTCATCCGATTCACTGCTGGGCGCGGGGAGGACTTCGACAGGCTTGGCCCCATGGCACGCTGGCTGGCTGGCTGGCTGGCTGGTTGACTGCTTGGTTGACTGGTTGGCTGGATGTATGCATGGTTGAAAGGCTGGTTGGCTGGATGAAGGGATGGTTGAATGGCTGGTTGGATGGCTAAGTGGCTGAATGGCTGGTTGGATGGCTAAGTGGCTGGTAGGCTGGCTGACTGACTGGTTGGCTGAGTGGGTGGGTGACAGGTTGACTGGCTGGGTGTAGGTGGGTAAGAAGTGGGTGAGTGTGTGGCTGGCTGGCTGATTGGCTGAGTTGCTGGCTGTGTGGGTGAGTGTGTGGGTGAGTGTGTGGGTGAGTGTCTGGCTGAATGTCTGACTGGCTGGTTAACTGGTTGGATGGCTGTCTGGCTGTGGTTTCTCTCGCCTTTTTGCCCAGTTTTGTTTTCCAGTGTGTCTGACTTATTCCTCCCATCTTTTTTTCTCTTTCTTATTTTCTTCTTCTCTTCCCTCCTCTCTCCTCCATTGCATTCATTATCCTTCGTCTCCTCCTTGCCTTTCTCTTTTAGCTTCTACCCCTTTTTTCTTATTTCTTTTATTAATGTTTTTTTTCGTTGTGTCTGGGTTTACTTTTTCCTTTTTCTCCACATTTTTTTTTTCATTTGATAGTGATCATCTTCGTGTTGCTTGCCTCGTCTCCTTCCTTTCACTGTTCCTTTTCCGATTTTTTTCAGGTTCTCCTTCTGATTTCTTCTATTCTCATATTTTTCTGCATTTTCTGGCTTTTTCTTTTCCTTCTCTATGCTTCCTCCCTTCACTGTTCTTTCTACCTTTTCCTTCTCTATGCTTCTTCCCTTCACTGTTCTTTCTACCTTTTCCTCCTCTATGCTTTCTCCCTTCACTGCTCTTTCATCTTTTTTTCCATATGACAGCAATCGTCGTCTTCGCGTTTCCTCATGCCTCCTCCGGCTGTTCCTCTTCCTTCTTCCACGTTCCTCTTACCCCATTCGTCTCCCGTTCCCTTTCCCGGCGGCCGGCATCTCGGGGAGGCCATACATTACTTAGGCCGTAATTGGCTGTCCAGGCTGGGGAGTCACCGGGGGAGGTCACGATGAAGTGTAGAATCCCAGGTCATCTCAGGTCACTACGGGTAAGGGAGGAGAGGAAAGGGACTCAGCGACTTGATCCTCCTTACTAGTGGGTGGCAAGTCGAGGAATCCGGGTTGACAGCAACATATTTCTTCACACAAGTTTCCTCGCATTAAATTTCTGTGGTGCATTAAACAACTTTTACTCGCGGCGAGCTCAAATATTTCTCTAAGCTCGTACGTTGCAGGAATGGCGGTTTTAGGGCCGTGTTTAACGAGGGCATTAGCGCGTAATCTTTTAGTGTAAAACCGAGGCTGCCGTCAAAGGAGTTATCCCGGTTATGAAATCCCTCTCCGCGGTTGGCTGCTTCACTGACTCCCACCGTGTTTACTTTCTTCCCAGTCTTTCCCCGGTGTGCCCCGCTTGAAATATGCCGCGTATATATTAAGTTTTATGATTCAGACTTCAAGCACTCCTGACGGGGGAGGTGAGAGGTGAGGTGAGGCGGCGGGGGTGAGCGGCGGGTCAGGGCGGCGGCGTGGAGGGAGGGGGGGATTGATGCGGCCCTCGGCACAACATGACAGCACGGGAGGGTGTGGCGGCGCCGGGCTGGGAGGCAGGGGTAGGGTGAGGGAGTGAGGGGTCAGGGTGTAAGGGAAGGCAGTAACAGGGAGAGGGTGAGGGCGTGAGGGGTCAGGGTGTAAGGAAAGGTAAGACCAGGGAGAGGGTGAAGGAGAAGGGTGAGGAAGTGAGAGATGGGGTCGCAAGGGAAGGCAGGAACAGGGAGAGGGTGAGGGAGAAGGGTGATGTTAAGAGTCGGGGTGTAAGGGAAGGCTGGGACATGGGGAGGGGGAAGGAGGTATGTCGGTGAGGAAGTTCCATACAGTGTGAGTGCGGGAGGGTGAAAGGGTAGGCAGGAATAGGGTGAAGGTGAGGGTGTGATGGGTTGGGGTGTAAGGGAAGGCAAGGACAGGGAAGCGGTGAGGGGGTAGGCAGGGATAGGGTGAAAGGAAGGCAGGGACAGGGAAGCGGTGAGGGGGTAGGCAGGGATAGGGTGAAGGTAAGGGTGATGATGGGGAGGTGTAAGGGAGGGCAGGCACAGGATGAGGATGTAAGGAGAGCATAGGGTGAGATAAGGCCGTTAGGGTATCAGGGTATGGAACGATAAGGTGTGAATGAGGGCGTCAGGGTGCAAGGGTGACTCCGGGAGCACGTGTCTTGGGGCATGAGGAAAGGGTCAGGTCACCTCGCCTCCCACAGGTCAGCCGTGGGATCATGGCAGCCTTGTGACCTCCCAGACTTAAGGAAAAACATGTCGATGATTGAAAGGAAAAATATTAGGTGACTTATGTCAGACCTTTGAGTGGTGACAATTCTCTCTCTCTCTCTCTCTCTCTCTCTCTCTCTCTCTCTCTCTCTCTCTCTCTCTCTCTCTCTCTCTCTCTCTCTCTCTCTCTCCACATTCGCACGCAAACACCACACACACACACTGATTTTGACACTATTTAGTCTTTGCGTCTTTAGGAGTACACTTGACTTTCTCTCCGTAAGATCCACTGAGCGACGACTCGACATGACTTTAAAGCGAGAGCACGTGGGGCCGGGCGTTAAGTCGAGAGTACCTCATGATACACAGGACCATTCTTTTCGCTCATAGTTGCGTGTACTATTTTGTTTCACCGAAGTAGTTTATAAAAGTCTTTACTCTGAATAATGTTTCTCGTTCGTCTTTTCGATACATTTCAAAAAGTGGCTGCATTGAGTTTCTTGTGAATTATATGCTTAAGTTAGAGAACGAGCTTTCATTCGTCATGCTGAATATATGTAGTATGTTTTTTTGCGACTAAGACTGCCTACTACTACTACTACTACTACTACTACTATTACAAATACTACTACTTTTACCACCACTAAAACTATTAATACTACTATTGCAACTACTACTACTACTACTACCACTACTACTACTACTACTACTACTACTACTACTACAACTACTACTACCACCACGGTGAAAAATAAAGAACAAAAGTGATTATAATATCAATTTCAGCAAAACAATATGAACAATAATAAAAAATAATGATAACCAAAGAGTAAAAAAAGATCAATATTAAAGAAAAACATTAGTTGTATAACAAGGATAAGTGTGATAGATATGAAAGACACGTCATTAACTCTTCCCCAGCAGCATGAGCAGCTGTAGAAACACGATGACACACTCCCAATCTCATATTCATATCACTGATAACAATAATAACAATAACAATAATGATAATGATAATGGTAGTAGCAGTAGTAGTAAAAAAAAATAATAATAATGATAACAATGATAACAATGATGATAATGATAATAATAATAATAATAATAATAATAATAATAATAATAATAATAATAATAAAAACAACAGGAACAAGTGCATGAATAACACCCCCAATAATAAGAGTAACGGTGTGTGGATGAGCCAGTCTGTCAGCACCAACAGGTATTTCCTCACC